>NC_046166.1:35753797-36052222 GCF_011064425.1 Rattus rattus
ACTTGCCTCTTACCATCTGGTTATCTCTGATGTTAACTGGCCTCACTGTCTCTGTCTGGCTTGTTCTTCATGTGACCCTGTGATCCTGTGATCCAAGACGTTTCAGAATACATGGGGAAGTGAGCTGCAACTTGGTGTGGGCTATCTGGTTTTGGATCCTGACCCAAAGATGTGTACCCAACACAGGTGGAAACTGGAAGGCTTGCAGGTCCCTGGCTGAGAAGGGAACCTGCATCTAGCAGTCATAGGAGTCCTGGTAAGGCAGTATTGGAGAGGCATATGGGGTCTCATCTGTGATTCTGGATGTGTGAGTATACCTAGGGAGTCAAGCTGCAACTGGGGTGAGGTTGTTGTGGGTTTGGATGCAGAGCCTTGGCAGGCTTGGTAGAAGCCTGAAGGGAAGCAGGTCTCTGGCTGGGCAGGAATTTGCATTCCAGGGTTGCAGGGGTCCCAGAATGCCTGGTTTTGGGGTGGGGGTTGGATCTGGATTTTTCAGAATAGAATTGAAGACCCAGAAATGAACCCACCCACCTATGGCCATCTGATCTTTGACAAAGGAGTTAAAATTATCCAGTGGGGAAAAGACAGCATTCTCAGCAAATGGTGCAGGTAGGTCAGTCTATAGAAGAATGCAAATTGATCCACTCATTTTTTTTGTACAAGTTGATCAAGGACCCCACAGAAAACCAAATACACTGATGTAACAGAAAATAAGGTGGGGAATAGTCATGAACACATGGGCACAGGTGTAAAGTCCCTGAACAGAACACCAATGACTTAGGCTCTAAGATTAACAATCAACAGATAGGACCTCATAAAATTGCAAAGGTTCTGTAAAGCAAAGTACATTGTCAATAGGATAAAATGGCAACCAACAGACTTGGAAAAGATCTTTACTAACCCTACATCTGATAGATGGCTAATATTCAAAATATACAAAGAACTCAAGAAACTAGACTCCAGAGAACCAAACAATCCTATTTAAAAATGACATACAAATCTAAACAAAGAATTTTCAACTGAGGACCCTTGCATGACTGAGAAGCACATAAGGTAATGTTCAACATGCTTAGTCATCAGGGAAATGGTCTTATGTAGACCCTGAGATTCCACCTCACACCAGTCAAAATGGCTAAGATAAAAACTCAGGTAAGAGCAGATGCTGACAAGGATGTGGAGAAAGAAGAATACTGCTACATTGCTGGTGGGATTACAAGCTGGTACAACTACTTTGGAAATCAGTCTGGTGGTTCCTCAGAAAATTTAACATAGTACTACCTGAGGACCCAGCTATACCACTCCTGGGCATATAACCAAAGAATGCTTCGATATATAATAAAGACACATGTTTCACTATGTTCATAACAGCCATATTTGAAATAGCCAGAAACTGGAGACAATGCAGATGTCCCTTAACAGAGGAGTGGATACAGTGGATACAGAAAATGTGATACATTTACACAATGGAGTACTACTCAGCCATTACAAAAAAGTGTTGACATTTGCAGGTAAATTGATGGAATTAGAAAATATCCTGAGTGAGGTAACAGAGTCACAAAAAGAAAAAAACATGGTATGTACTCACTGATAAGCAGCTATTAGGCAAAAATCTTCTAACATCCATGATACAACTTACAGACCATATGTAGGTCAAGAAAAGGAAGACCAAAGTATGGATGACTCAGTCCTACTTAGAAGGGAAAACAAAATAATCATGGGAGGTCAAGTGTCAGAGGGACTTGGGAGGAATAGAGGATAAGAGAGGAAAAGCAGGAACAAGATTAGGTGTGGGAGGAGACAAGCAAGGTGTATAGAGAATCAGGAAATTGAACAGAAGTGTGTAGAAATGGAGGATGGGAAACCCCGGGTAGCCACCAGAAAGTCCCAGATGCCCGAAAAGCAAGAAGCTCCAAGGACCAACAGGGTGACATTAGCTGAAATACTCAACAAAGGGGAAAAAGAACTTGTAGAGACCATATCCAGAGGTTAGGCACAGCCTCCTCTTGAGGGATGGGGCCACCCACACTTCATGAAAGTTTAACCAAGAATTGTTCCTGTCTAAAGAAAATACAGGGACAAAGAGTAGAGCAGAGACTGAAGTAAAGGCCATTCAGAGATTGGCCCGTCTGGGGATACATCCCATAAGCAGCCACCAAACATAGACACTTCCTGATGCCAAGACGTTCTTGCTGGCAGGAGCTTGATATAAATGTCTTCCAAAAGTCTCTGCAAGAGCCTTACCAATACAGAGGCAAATGCTTGCAGCCTACCAATGCACTGAGCACAGGGATCCCAAAAGAGAACATAGAAAAAGGACTGAAGGAGCTGAAGGTGTTTGCAGCCCCATAGAAAGAACAACACTATCAACTAACCAGATTCGCCAGAGCTCCCAGAGTACCAACCAAAGAGTACACATGGAGGGACTCAGGGCCCCAGCTGTAGTGGAGGATGGTCTTCTCTGGCATCAGTGGGAAAGGAAGGCCTTGGTTCTATAGGCATGATACCGCAGAGTAGGGGAATGCTAGGGAGGTTGGCTGGGAGTGGATGGGTGAAGGGCAGCACCCTCATGGACATAGAGGAAGGGATGGAATGGTGGGTTTTTCAGACAGGCTAATATATGAAATCTAAATAAACAAAATAATCAATAAAAATTTAAAAAAGAAATCAAACAAGAAGTGGGAACTTCAATATTTTCTCTATCATTCATCAACTTTGTCATATACTTCTAGAATGTCAAGAAAATAATAGCCTTCAAATTACCTATACTGATAGCAGTTTGGTTTAGTAACATGAATTATACAATAAATATAATTTAATTTCCTTCCTGTTATTAACAAATATGTGATGGAGAAGATGATGATTGTAGCTCTCAGCTTGAGATATAATAAATCATGGCAGAAAAGACACAATGCTTGGTTGGATCTTTTATCACCAAAGAAGAATGTAGAAGATGATGTATTTTATTGTGATGTCCCAGAAGGAGAATGTAGACAAAAATCAAAGACAAACCATACAGTGAAGTCTCCTATGCCTCCCCAACTCTGCTTTCTTAAAATTACTCACTACCTTCACTGAGGCTACGGATACATCTTCTATAAACATCCAAAACAGTGAAATCCCTGAGTACTGAAGGCCAAAAACATGAAAAAGGACACTTAATACGCAAGCTACAATCCTTTGTCCTGCCTGTCCCCCATTGATTTATGGCCATTGCATAATGCAAAGTACATGGGACAGAACTTCAGCACTTTGCAGTCTTAAAGTTTCTTTGCTGTTCAAAGCTCAAAATCCTCTTTGAGAGTCCACTTAGTGTCTTAAATTCAAGCTTCTGAAAGAGAAATAAAATAAAAACAAATAAATAAAATAAATGACCAGTGCATACATGCAAGAAACATACTTTCATCAAAAAAATAGTATAATCTGGGTTGGGGATTTAGCTCAGTGGTAGAGCGCTTGCCTAGGAAGCGCAAGGCCCTGGGTTCGGTCCCCAGCTCCGAAAAAAAAAAAACCAAAAAAATAGTATAATCAATTTAACTCTGAAAGGAAAGAATTTGGCCATAAATGAATAGCCAAACATGATTAAAATGCAGAAAAACAAATACCAGATGACTCATATATAGATTACATTATCTGTGCTATAATTGTCTTTATTAATTCTGTCCTTCTAACTCTACTTGTTGGAGGCATGTGTGCCCTATGTATCAGATCAGGTACTTGTCCCCAACAGCTTGCTTTGCCTGACATCCCTCACATTTGAACTTTCAATGTCTTGGGATTCTCAGTGCAACATAGGCCTTACCTTCATAGCATCAGCCCCAGTGTGTGTTGGGGCTCCATGCATGAAATGAACAGATGGTACGTAATGGCTTGACTTTCTGGTACCTTAGTGCAAGCATGATTGAAACTCTCACTACTGCACCCTACATTCCTCCAGAATCAGTGCTGTAAGACAATGCTGATATTTGCTGTCAGATCCTATCCCTTACTCACAGGAGCAGTAAGGTCTATGCGTCTGTAGGCTGGAAATCACAAACCATTTTCCTAGGTGGCAATGCTTCAAGCTTTAGTTGTAGGCACACTTTTGTTAAGGACATTCTTCTATTTAATTAGTTGTACACAAGCCAATATCCACTAATTTTTATTACACATTTTTATTTTTATCCCACATTTTTATTACAATCCTCCTTCAGTATCTCCACTTCTGAGACTATGGAAGTGCAGACCCATCCAGGCACTCTATTTTCAAATGAAAATTCTTCAAATGTGTTGGTATTGTCACAGTTCTAGCATATTTCCATTGCTCCTATAAAAAGTGTTCAAGTTATTCTTAGTAGCAATAACCTCTTTTACAACCACAGTCTCTTGGCCTGTGGATGCTTTGGACTTTCTGTCTGTCACTTTAAGTGTTCATTCTCTTTTCTGTTATGGACTGTACTCATTTTATGACATTGTTTCACTTTCAGCTTTGAACTTTCACTATAAACTGCACAAAATGTAGAGATGGGTAACTTTGCTGTTATTGCTGTCTTGAAATTTCTTCTGCCATACAATTAAATCAATTAAGTCTGCAATTTATCTCCCTAAAGTTTTCAAATTAATGGGAGAACCCAATCAGGTTCTTTTCTAGAACACAACCAGAATGATATCTTCTCTAGTCCTTGATGGAGCCCTTTGTTCTGCTCTGAAATCTTATGAGTACAGTTTATATTGGACTCATTTATATTTATTATTATAGTCTTCTAACTTTGACCAGAAAGATCTTAAGTATGGTTGGTAAATTTAGAGGCTTTTCTTCCTCATAGCTTCATTTCTTCCCACAGACCGATTCTAAATATCTATGTACCACATGGCCAGATTTATCATAACAGAACCTCTATTCTTAGTTTCTATTTTCTCCATTCGTTTATTTCCCATTACTATAACCATATTATTAGTGAAGAAACAATTGAAAAGGGGAATGATTATTTTGTTTCATGGCTTGAGAGTGTATTTTTATTAGGGTGTGGATGGCATGATGACAGTTACACATCACAATTTGTTATTTAGCACTGCCAAGGAGCAGATATTGGGCCAGAAGAAGAGTTGGACTGTAAAATCTCAAGACTTGTCGCTGAGTCAGTTCCAACAGATACATTCACCTCCTAAAGTCTCTAAAACCTCCCAAAATAGCACCACCAGCTAGAGACTAAATTTTTAAATGTGATCATGTGGGAAATTCACAAACAAATCATAATGCCTAATGGTATATCCTCTTCATCATGCACTCTGAGTTAACATATACTTCCTCGTTCATTTTCATCCAATGCTTAGGTTTGCTACAAAAAGTAGGTACTGAACTAGGAAAATGTTATTGTAGCAAGTCTTTTGCCACTATGTCATTGTAGACATTATGGCACACCATTTATTCTAGCAATCAAAAAAAAACAACAACAACAACAAAAAACAGAACCACAATAGGTGATTTGAGGCTAGCCTATGCTACATATCATGATTCTATTATGTTTAAAGCCACATGGAGGAACATGGTTGTTGAAATAGGCTGGGTGAAGTTCATGAAAATTATCTACTATCTGAAATTCAAAAGCTGTGGCTATATTAAATTTTAGATAAATTTGGGAGCCAAATTTCAAATTTGGAATATTTTATCATGGCTATTCTTGGTTAACTATACCTGGTATCACCTAAAACCCAAGGGACTGCATATAGCTGTGAAGGATTCTTTTCTTAATTAAGTCACTTGAAGTATGAAGTCTCAAACCAACTTTACATCTGGCTCTTTAGAGGTGGAAAGGTCTGCCTTTAATCTAATCTACACCTACTGCTGGCAGCATATATAAAGGACATGAAAGAAGTATTACAGAGTTTGTGACCCTGGGGAAAAGACCATAGAATCAATTCAATTATAATTAAGAGATCTATTGATTAGCTGCTAGAAGGACGAACAATCTCTGAGCAAAATTTAAGATTGTAGTGAAAGAGGAGTTTTGGGAAGGACTCTTGAAGGGAAAACTACCAGGAAGATTTTTAATATTTATACAACTAAGTTAAAACTTTTCTACTCTGCCAGTTATGTTGTTAAGATAATTCAACATAATTTTTGGGTATTTGTATAAGAAAGTTAAGTTGCACAAACCAAACCAAACCAAACCAAAACAAAACAGGCCTATCAAGACATAAAAACATGTAGATATTCATCAGGGCCCTACATTTTTGGGGTGAGGTTGTTGAGCCAGAGTTCCTGTGAACTGTTTTCTCCAGGAATTGGAGTCAAATACAAATGTCTGGTGGGTACCAAGATTTATGTCTAGATTAAATGGAACTTCTTTATCCATAACAAAAGGAAGCTTGTTCTCTTTGCCTGCTTTCTCTTGCTCTTGCTGGCAAGTCCAGATTGAGATTTCTGGCTTCATGGACTGAAAAACTACTGAATTCTAGGACTTTCTATTTATATACAGTCATTGATGCACTAATTAGACCACAGCCTATAAGCCATTCTAATAAACATCTCTTCTTCTCCTCTTCTCCATATTCTTGGTTGTCAAATTGACTGTATCAGAAAGAACTAAAGTCCCAGGGGTCTGTGGTGTGTGAGTGTGTTTGTGTGCATGTGCGTGTGCGTGCGCGCGTGTGCGTGTGTGTGTGTGTGTGTCTGTGTGTGTGTGTGTGTGTGTATGTGTGTGTGTATTCATTCTATAAATTCTGTTCCTCTTGAGAATGTTGATTAATACATCTTAGTGTACATACCAAATTCTGAAAATATAGAATTTCTCCAGGTCTAATCGATAACATGGATTATAAGAAATTAGAGTGAATCAAACCACAAAAGAGACTACAAGAAGATTACATATTTGGTCTTTGAGTCCATATGCAAGTATTTAATGAAGCCACTGAAAGACAATGGGAAATAAGTTGAGTTCTGGAAGTCTGTTTTCAAATTATGTTAGTGACGTAAAAATAGAGATATTATTGTCTGTACAATTTTTAGAATGCAGAAATATCCTGTTTACCATTCTAAAATGCAGTACTGGAAAGATAATCTGTTGTGGAAATAATTGATCTCAATTGGGGGCTTCTTTGTTGCCTTTGATCATTCAGTTTCCAGATAAAACAAAAAACCTTTTATAGATATAATAAGCCTTAATCAGCATTAGAACTGGGCAATATCTACCCTCTATGTTGTTAGAAACTATTTCCCCATCAATTACCCAGTTTTAAAATTTTCATGTTCCATAGGAAAATTTTTAACTTTAACTGGCTAGCAATCATAGCTATACGTTTATGACTCACCTTCCCCATGGTGACTTCTTCCTCTCTGAACCTTCTCCCTTTATTGTTTTCCTCCAACCCCAAGAGCAGGTACCCCAGGTCCTACAATCTCCATTCTGCTCAGCTATTGGCTATAGGCATTTTTTATTAAACCAATAGTTTTAATTAAGGATGAAGGTCACATTGTAAGTGCAGACTCTCTCATTTCTGAGGACAACCAGTCCTTGTGGGCCAGAGTTAAGCATTACAATATATAGCAAAAGACCAAACTTTTACAATAACTTGAATCAGGAGCCAATTTAGATATTAAATTGTATCTTTGTTTATTGACATAGTGGACAGATTACATTCCTGACAAGACTATATATGAACACAAAAAATGATTAATACATTTTGGTAAAATTATATATATATATATATGATATTATTTTTTGGAAATGCTGATGCTCTGAAAGATTTGTCTCAAATTGTGCAAACAATAAATATAATAGAGAAGAGGACACAGGAGATGTTGTATTGAATGTTTTGCTTAGAAGTAACGAGTCTCATTTAATACTAACAAAACCATAAAAGATGTTGATCATAGTTGTCATTTCACAGTTGAATGAACTTCTGCTTAACGTTAATCCACTACAGTGACCAGGTTAACAGTTTATTCCAACTATATTTCAAGGCCTATCCCTTTCCTATTTAGTATTCCATCTTCCCTTAAGTGGTTATATTGCAAGCAACATCTGAAGTAGCATAATTATTTTTAACAATGACAGGAAATTAATGAGTGTTCTATGAGAACTAAGTTTAAGTTTGTTGCCTACATAAAACAGTGAAACTTTGCATAATACTATGTTAATATAAGAACACACAACACACACAAAACCTACCATTGTGGACAGAGAAACAGACAGACAGACACACACATTGGGGGGAGAGAGAGAGAGAGAGAGAGAAAGAGAGAGAGAGAGAGAGAGAGAGAGAGAGAGAGAGAGAGAGAGGTATTAAGTAGAGTGATTACCTTAATGTAATATGCAAGAAAGAGACACAGTAATTAACTGTTCTTGTGGATTCTGGCTTGTGCAGATGTAAGTTATCTAATCAGTCCTTTATTAGCTTGCATAGATTGGATGCTTTCTAAAAGCATCTGTAGATTCTGTGCTTCACTGAAGTTATAGGACTCATCACCACGGTCTGGGTAAGCAAACTGTCGCCCTGTATTTTAATGATAGGAGAAAATTACATACTAAATGTTTAACGGAAGAACTCTCTTTGAGTTTAACATAAAAACTACAAGCAGTTAGTGAAGTGTGAGGGTTAGAGCACTCATTCACTGTATTTATCTTCATGCTAGAAAAGGGAAAAGAGCCAACATAACAAGCCTACATGGATTTGCCAGGAATACGAATCAATTAAAATTCAAGAGAAGAGAAAACAAAAGTCCAGAGCAATTTATTAATTTGTTTACAGCTGTTTGAATATGTAATATGAAATAATAGTTTGGGGAATAGCTGTAGATTGGGAGGTATATTGATTTTGATGATATTGCTCACAGAAATAGACAAGTGCGTTTGATGTATAAACTGCTACAGTGTAACTTGTTTAGTCTATTGATTCATGTGCTCTATGGAATTGTATTTGCCTGCTGTTCTGGGACTCATTGAAAAATGAGATGCCATTTCAATGTGTAGAATAAAGAGCATATTTAAAATTGAAAAGGCTCTCGTTACTTCTCTTTTACTGTAGCTTTTGTTCATTGGCGAAGAGATTTTGTAACAGCAATCACTATATCTGATTTTAAATGGAACAAAAAGTTTTTTACATACATGTATTATTTAAAATATATATGGAGGGGGGGAAGTCAGTACTTTAAAACATATTTATAGCTCTTTCAGGGGACAAGAATTGGATTAACAACATCCACGTGAAGTTTCTTATACATGACTGTAACTCCATCTATAAGGGAAGGGATCACACAGCTGTGGTTAAATTGGACATCTATACTGCATATATACATGACAAAACATAAAAACAAGCAAACAAAAAACTAAAAAGCTGACAATTTTTGTGGTTACTCAGAAAATTTTCAGATAAAGTTATTGTTCCAGAGACAAAATGATTAAAATATTGAAAATGGATCCATTATTACATTACATTTCATTTTCTATGATTTGAAATACTTACTCTTTCCGTTACTTCTTTTATAATTATATAATTTCCCTTCCTTCTCATCTCTACATACCCTCGCATATACCTCTCCTTGCTCATTTTCAAAATCTTAGGTTTCTTATTATTTGTTGATAAATTTATACACATACTCACACATATTAATCTATTTAATTTTTTCTTCAATAAGTAAGTACAAGTTGTTCAGTTTGTGCAATGTTGTAAGTATATTTTTCAGAATTGATCATTTTGTATTGGATAGCATTTCATTGTTGTGATAATATAAAAGAGTATGTACTAAATTAGTACTAAATTAATTATGTACTAATTAATAGTCGTTAAAAACTTTTATCTTAATATCTTTATGAGTTTTTTTTTCAGCTTATAATTGCATTATTGTGACTTTCCCTTTTTTCCCTCCAAACCCTTCTATCTCTTTCAAATTCATGGTCATTTTTTAAATTAAGTGTTGTCACATGTGTGTATATTCATTTACATACATATTCATAAATATAACATGTTCACACTCTATATTTGTATGTGGTCTTGTTCTCAGTTTATAATAACTAGAAGTTACCCTTAATTACTGAACTTGCATGTGACTCTGTCCTCAGCTATGTTAGGTCTGAATATGTTTATGATTTTATACCCTATCACTGAAGGTACTACATACTTTGTTCATAACATGTATAGAAATCAATGTGGAACATTGCTGAAAGAACCTTCTTGCTGCCATGCTCTTATGGTGCCGTAGAATGTGGAAGAAAAATTATCAAAAATCTTACTTAATCCTGTAAACAATAGTACAAAACTTCCAAGCAAGGTATGTCCCCTGGTGGAACAGTACTATAAATGTTGTAGAGCTGGCAACATTCTACTGATTGGATATGAAGTCTTTTAATTAGTTGGTAACTTCTACTCAATTCTATGAACCTTCTCAAGCCCTGAAGAGGGAGAATATAATAGATGCAAGATGGAACTTACCACCATTATTTTGATAAAGGAACATCATATCAAATTGCTAATATCTTGATTATTCTTGTTCTCAGAAATTATTGGAGAAGCATCTTATTGCAATGAAAGCCAGTTAATACGGGGTTGGGGATTTAGCTCAGTGGTAGAGCGCTTGCCTAGCAAGCACAAGGCCCTGGGTTTGGTCCCCAGCTCCAAAAAAAAAAAAAAAAAAAAAAAAGTCAGTTAATCAGTTAATGCAGGAACTCGTAAATCATAAAAATAGATGACATTGGATTGGTTGGCCCTATATTGGATATTTATTTTTCCCACTCTAAAGCTCAGAACCAGGAGGTGGATCTTGAATGGCATCTTCCAGGTGTGGTGTAGCTATTACACTCAGAAATGCTTAAGCAGGAGTGAGCCCAAGAGTATTTTGTGTGGAATATAAAAGGGGCTCATAAGGCTCCAGCTCTTCATGAGGGATTATTAACAGTTAAATGACTTTAATGATAGGATAAGTCAGTTTCTTCAGACATAAGCTTGATGGGTTATCCATGTTTCATCAAATACCCTTGCATACATTCTTTTCAGAGACACCACAGTTGAACCCACACAGAGAGGAGATGGCAGTAGGACATGAATTGTTGGGAAACACAATGGGTTCAGTGGAAGATGACAGTGACGAGAAAGAGTAATAGGAAGTCAAAATAACTACAATTCATTATATATTATATTATATGTCATGTATCATTTATTGCTATATAATATTTATATTATGAACATAGTCAATTAAATGTATATGAAATTGTGAAAAATTACAAATTAACAGATATTAAAATATTTTCTTTAAATAAATATTTTATGCCTAATGTTTCCTAACTAAATCACAGTGAAAGTTTATGTATTGCTAAGTAATTTTATAGAAGAATTAACTGAAGATTACAATGTTTAATATTTTTTATCCAGATCAGTAGTTTTTATTAACTGAAATATTATGAGTTTTGGTTGAAATTATTATTAAATTATTGCCTTATTTGACTGCCATATAGTCAAACTATAATAGATAATCTGCAATTTTTATAAACATAGTAGACATGGTCCAACTTAAAGTTTTCTATAAGAGTTGTATTAGTTATGATCCTCAACAAAAATTTAAAGTTGTCTACTGAAAGATCCCCGAAGGGAGATCCTCACTCAAGTCTCGAGAAGTCGTGTACCCCAGATACATGAGAGATCAGTCTTGATGCAATACGCAGAGGCAAGATTTCCTTCCGAGCTCCAGGTTGACACGTATCCCATGCAGGAGACAGAGGAGTCGACCCTGAGCGGCTGGGAGAAGGGCTATTTAAAGTAAGAAGCCACAAGCCCCAAGAGATGAGGGGAAGTCAAAAGGAAATACCAAAAATGTCACAAGGGGAAACTCTCAAAGTCACTGGATTGTTCTTAAAACTCTAGGGTTTAAATCAGGGGAAAGATCAAGCCCTCATTCTCCTGAGAGCAGATCTTGATTTCTGTCCTTTAGGGTAAATGTTTGTCAGAATTTACGAAGCATCTGCATCTAATATACATCTGGTAAGATTTTGGCCCCGGTTTCCTGGAATACTATCTGCAGGAAACAATGGCTTGAACATTATCTGTAGGGCACAATGACTGGTACATTATCTGTTGGGCACAATGGGGGCTTGAACAAATATCACAGGGACAGAACAGAACCTGTTACTCATTTACTCATGTCTGGTGACATCCGGAGTGTCAGTGAGTCAGCACCAATCCTCCTGCATTTTTAACCATCTGTCTTCCTGAGTCAGATCTTGTTGCTGAGTTTTGAGCTAGTTTAAAACTCTATCTCTCATCTACTACTAAACATTTCTCCCTGGTGTGCTCTCTCTCTCTTTCTCTCTCTCTAGAAAAAGACAAGATACTTTCTCCATTTTTATTTAAATATAAGAATAATATTTAATAAATATATTTTTTTAAAATTAGAGTACTAGTGATGAGAAACAAATCCTGTTCTCCCATGTGTTCACCTGCTTTGGAAATTCAGTCTTGTATAAGTTAAGACACTAAAGCATTTTCAGTAACTTGGGATAGTGTTCCACTTAAAGATTTTCGAAGGCACTACTCAAGAGCCCCAGTGGTATAAAAGAATTTGCCGCCTCTCTAGGGATATTTCCCTACCTATAATCAATGTAAAAAAACCCAGCATATTATCTTGCAGCCATTTTTCTTAATAGAATGGGACATTGAGTCATCTGTCTTGCTGGAGGGAATGTAATGAAGACATGACATTGGACTCCTAAATTTCAGCATCCCTTAGTTTCAATATTTTTATAATATCATATACCAAGTCTGGCATGGCCTTGATAAAGGCACAATGACATGGTTCCTAGACCCTCAGGTGTAGGCTTCCAAGAGCATTGATGATTGCTGTGGGAGTGAGGCTTGTTTGTATAATAGTGTACATATTTACATGTTCCTCTGAGGAATATCCTCCCTGTTAACACTAACATTAATGACTCTGTAATAATCAGAGACAGCATGAGTCTGGTAAGTGAAAAGGTGGCTAATGTTTCAGCAAAATTGTAAATGCTGGGACTTTAAGCACAGGCATGAAGGCTGTGGAAAAGAACTCTAAAAACATGAGTTCGAAATTATGTATAATTTCTCAACTGTGCAAAAATATAAAGATGTGCTACAAATTATATAAGAGGCTACACAGATCTAAAGGAACAGAGGCTGCTAAACTATGAACCAGTTTGTCAGAAAGATACAAAGACAGGCAGAAATAAATGCAGGCAGATTCCTTAGCTCAAGGTCAGTCTGGGACAGAGCAAATTTAGGTCCAGAGTGGCTGGAATGGAAATCTTAAGACAAGGTCCCACCCAGCTAAGTTTACAAAGGCAAGCAGATCTTGGAATTCTTTTGTAATGTTAAAAACAAGTGCTTGCTTGTTTTATCCCAGTCTAGGAGCTGGGATAGGATGCATAGGACAATCAAAAGGGAACCTGGAAAAAAAAAAAAAAACCTGAATTGCTATGTAAATAAGAAGCTGAACTGTTGGTCTGCGTGAAATGAGCTAGCAAAAAGGGATAGCACTTCCTTTGTAAGATTTCTTTTCCCCTCTAAGGACAGCTTAGCCATCTAGAGATCTCTAGAGAGCAAACACAGCCCTTCTTTTTTTTTAAAGCCTTCCATGGGGAACCAATAAAATTCTTTTAGAATTATTCATAGCTCTTTAGAACATTTTCTACTTTGAGAACTGACACTTTTAAAATGTTTCCAGCAGCTATCCAGAGTAGGCTGTCTGAAGCGTGAACACAAATTTCTTAGATTTTTTTTTCTAGCAACCTGAGTTTGATCATAAAACTCAAAAATTACTTTTAGAATTTTTCTAACAGGAATTTTGACTTGGTTGGAAGATCCAAGAATTTTGTTTTTATAGTAATTATTCTTTAACCTTTTTTTTTTTTTTGTAGCAGTAGAGTCATCATCCCCCATCCAGTTCGCTGTTCAACATTTCCTCATCCCATTCTTTCACCCCATCTCAAAAGAGATGATCACTAACCCTCCTTTCCCTCAGACTCTTCTCCATTTTTGCCCCTGAAGTTCTTTTAAATAGGGGCAATTCTGGGTCAGAGATCTTGACTGTGGGATGGCAAACACAACCCTCCTCTTCCTACTGGAGACAGACTCTACAAGTTCCCTTCCCTTACTATTGGGCATTTCTTTTAAGTTCCCGCCCATGTCTCTGTTACATTCTAGAGGGTTCCCCCACCTCCTATCCCCTACAGTTGCCTGATTACATTCTTTCTGCTGGA
Organism: Rattus rattus; assembly: GCF_011064425.1. NCBI lineage: Eukaryota > Metazoa > Chordata > Mammalia > Rodentia > Muridae > Rattus > Rattus rattus. The sequence continues at coordinate 35,767,993 of NC_046166.1, forward strand.
CCTCAGTACTTCATTCCTGATTTGCCAGCATCTATACCGATTGTGTTCCCTCTTTCCCCTCCCTGTCCCCTTTCCCACCCAGGTCCCTGACTCCCTCTTCATGCATGATTGCTTTCTTCTTCCTCCCAAGTGGGATTGTGGCATCCCCACTTGGGCCCTTCAGCTTAACCCTTTTGAATTCTGTGGATTGTATCCTCGGTATTCTGTATTTATTTAATTTTTTGCTAATATCTATTAATTATTCAGCACATGCCATGTTTATCCTTTTTGAGTCTGAGTTACCTCACTCAGGATGATATTTTCTAGCTCCATCCATTTAACTGCAAAACTCCTGATATCCTCATTCTTAATAGCTGAATAGTATTCCAGGGTATAAGTGAACATCATTTTCTGGATCCATTCTTCCTTCAATTGTGGCCAACATTTTTCATACCAGAATTTCTAACTTTAGTCATAGAAATACAGTTATAACACACTTTCTCTCTCTCTCTTTCTCTCTCTCTGTCTCTCTCTCTGTCTCTCTCTCTCTCTCTCTCTCTCTCTCTCTCTCTCTCTCTCTCTCTCTCTCTCTCTCTCTCTCTCTCTCTCTCTCTCCGGATTTGCCAAGAACCTAGAGATGGAGAAGGGAACCATGAGTCTTGAGTTTTGTGTTTGCTGAAAGATCTCCACATTAACTGAGATCTAGCAGGGGAAACTTAATCTTCCTTAATCTTTCAGCGATCAAATGAGAATGGGCAAAGGAACCACCAAATCCTAGATTGCCACAAAGACACACTTATTTTTAACTTCACTTTATTTGGGGGCAATTTACCACTGCCTTCTTCAACAGAAATTACTTTTGAATGTTTTGAGTGAATCAATGTATTCATTGATTCAGCTGGGTTGATAGACTTTTCACCCAGAAGGGTAATGGTTAGTCATTATTTATAATGAGTAGGAAAAAAAGTGATGTTTCGTGCATCCATTTGATCTGGCTTTTAAGCTACATCCTCACTAGAGCTTTTAACTATGAAAGTTTATCTTTGAATTATCAGTATGTTGGGAGAAGGAAAAAAATACTCATAACTCAGAGCCAGAGTATAATGTAAGGAAGATCAATGACTTCTATGATGTTATTTGATGACTGCATTTAATCTTAATTCAAACCAGTAGTGTCTTTAGATACTTTCATCATACAAGTCAATAAAACCATTTTATAGACAAGTTACATTTTGATTTTATAGTGCTGACTAAAACTTAATTCCCAAGATTTCATGAATGCTATGTGCTCTACAATAAACTTTTGTCAGCTCTTTTTCATGACTGTAAAATTTTTTTCTGATAAAATGCAGTTCATATGTTGAAATAAAATTCATGAATGACAAAATTTCTTCATAAATTTACCTAGCCCATTCATTATAGGGAAAGTTTAAAACAGTAGTATATAAAACAGTTTACAGACCAACATCCCCTTAACAACGGTGGAATTATTAGAAATGAGATTGAAAACCATTGGTTTCACAAGATAAAATTACTACCATCTAAGTCATCGGTACTTTTTTTTTTTTTTAATGCTTCACAGTAGAAAATAAATTTAATACTGTGTTTCATCTAATATCGATGAGCCTTTTGTAGAAATACAGATTTACAGTTTATAGTAGCATAATTCAAAGAAACAGAAATAGACATTGATTTTTCAAGATGGGTTATTGATAAAAGGGAGAGAGTGTTACCGTGATACCTGTACTATATAGCAAAATGAACTCTGTGACTTATTTTCTGCTTGCATATTATTTTCTATCTTATTTAATTTGGTGATAGTCTTTGAGATCACAGATAATAAGACATACCTGTGTCCTAGACCTCTCTGTAACCAACCTCTGTTTGATCAAGTAAAAATCAAATGACCAATTATTTGTAAATAAAACAAAATAAATAAGTGCTGGGCAGAAGGCTCAGAGGAGAAAGTGCTTGCTAAATAATTCTGAGCCCCAGGGTTTGATGTCTAACAGAAGGAAAGACCTGATTCCAAATGATGTCCTCTGAACACTCCGGGCATGATACATACTGCTCACAGACACAGACACAGACTCAGACAGACAGACAGATACACAGACACACACACACATACACACACACACACACACACACACACACACACTCACATGTACACACTAAAAAATGTACTTTGTGGAAAAACATATCTAGTCAAAATAAATTAATTAAAAAGAAAGATTATGCAAACTTTGGCACCCAGAATCTTTTGTTTCTGTTGATGTACTAGAGTATTTTAAATCATGAAGGAAGAAAACCATGAGTTGCATTAAGATAAACAAAGGTGAGCAGCAGTGAGAAGTAGAGTCTATTTAAAAACAACTAACACCTCTCTACCCAAACCTAATAATAAAAAAAAAAAATTTGGCTATGTCAAAAATGGGGTACAGTTTGATTCCAGGAACTCTCTGAGAACCAAGTTAAAAAACAAAACCAACAACAAAAAAATAAACCACAAAAGCAAAAAACAAACAAATTAAAAAGAAATCCAAAAAAACAAAAACCCCAAAGCTCAACTCCCTACATATGGGTGATAGTATCATCTATAGCTATGGAAATCATGAGGTTGAGGCATGAAGAATACTGCACTTTTGAAAAGGGCCTTGTAAAACTAGTAAGTACCAGGATGACCTGGAAATATAATTTAGTGAGAATGTAAGGGAGAGTTAGACATGAGGAGGTAGAAAGGGAAGAGGAGACAGAGATAGAGTTCTTTTGACTAATCCAATCTAAATTTGTTGTATAAAACTTGATACTGAGTGAGGATTAAATGTGCACAAAATAGAGGTCATAAAATATACATGTATTCAAATAGGACAGTCTATAGACTAAGAGAGTAAAATAAGATATTTAAAGAATTTTAGTAGTTATGTCAGGAATATGCTTTACCTATTTTGACTGTTAATTATAATTACTGAGTAAAATACTTGAAAAAAATTCCAATTATTTTTCTTTTAAAGCTTTTTAAAAAATATATGTTTTAACCCAATACTGGAACTTGTATAGAACAAAGCTACTACAAAGACTTATTTATATTGACTCTATTTTGATATTTTACTCTCAAATAATAAAATATTGTCATAAATACAGGTAATCTACTCTAGTTTTCATTTCCTTGGTGCGTTTTAATTTTGCTTTATGTAAATTTCTTTCTTTTTTTTTTTTTTTCAGTGCTGGGGACCGAACCCAGGGCCTTGTGCTTGCTAGGCAAGTGCTCTACCACTGAGCTAAATCCCCAGCCCCTTTATGTAAATTTCTTATACTATTAGTATTAATTAAATTGATAAACTTAAAGCTTTCGTTATGAAAGAACCATTTAGAAAACTTAAAAGAAAATTATAACTAGTTTTAAAACGTATGAGTAGACTATATGTGTCCATGCCTGCCAACAAGAAATATTGAGTTAATTGACTTGTCATTGGTATTTTCTTCTTAATGTGGTAACATGATTTACTATTTAACTACTGTTGCAAATCAGTGCTGTAAATTATCATATCCAATTAAAGCATCATATAAAGACTCATTTAGTTAATTCTTAAACTTACTTTATAGATGCTTTAAACATTCAGTTCACCTAAATCAATCTGGGGATGTTTACTTTTCAGAAATGTACATAAAATACTCACATATGTATTGCCTTAATATTTTCAAATACTCCAATCAAGCTTCTTTCTATTACAAAACATGCTATATGTATACATATACACATATAATAAATAAATTCAAATTTACTTTGTGTAGTAATTACATACAATAACTTCTTTTCTACATTCTATGATTTTGCAAATTGCTTTTATTGGTAATCTCAGCTATAGAAAACAGTTTGTTAGTGAATATTTGCCTGTTTCATTTCAGCCACACTAACCTCTTTAATAGTTGATTTTTAAACTTGAAATCAGTAATACAGAGATGAATAAGCATAACAGCATGAAATTTTGAATAGAGTCCTTAGCACTTTGAATAGAGTATTTTGAACATAGATTATCTAATAATTATGAAGTAACTTTTATATACCAGATGTAATTTTCATCTCAGAGGTTTGCTGCTAAATAAGCTCACTCTTTCTAGTTCTTTCTGATCTCTAGTGGGGAAGTACAACTCACCTGTTCTGGCCCAAACTCTTCTCCAATGATTCAAACTGGCTTCTTTTATCTTCTGACTGATTTTGGGGGGGCTGGGGTGGGCTTGGAAAAAGTCACTTAATTGCACAAACTGAACTGAACTGTTCTGAACTGAACTGATCTAATCTGAACTGAACTAAGTTCAACAACAGAACTGCACAAAACTGAAATGCTCTGAACTGAACTCAACTTACTCCACTGTACTGCCTGAACTCAGTTGACTGTACTCACTTAGAACTGCTTTTAAACACTTGTTCTAGTACTAGTAGAGAGTTGGGCATCTCCTATGTTTGCATCCTTCTGTCAAATCTTTCTCTGATTTGTCACTTTTTCTGTCCCTCAATAATACATCATCATTTAGGGTTAAAGGTATATAAAGAAGGATTCCAGCCAGAGGAATGAATGGTATGTACTAAGGGCATATCTCTATTCCAACCAGACAACACAGAACTAGGTGTTTGGATGTTATCCCTTGCTAGAGTAGCAATATTGCTGGATTAAAATTTCTCTACAAGTCATGTTTGTGTGGAAAGGGTCATATTGAGTAAAGTAATCTAAACCCAGATGGACTAATGTAACTTGATTCACTCTTATACATATGTTTGTTTTTAAACTTTAGATACGTGTGTTTCATTTGGAAGATTTATAGATGTAGGGAAATTAGCAAGGGACTATTGATGTGCATGTGTGTTTCATGGCAGAAAAATTAGAGTACAGAGATATAAAGAAAGAAATATGAAAATTGGGTCATATCTGAATATAGAATATGAAGGGAGGACTGCATGGAGGAGAGAGTAAGAAGTTGCATAACTAACTACAAAGATCTATTGTGAAACACTTAGAGAAAGTTATCTCTCCAAAGGATAATGAAAAAGAATATTTAATGGATGTATTTTTTTACAGTGCAACAACACTTCTACAAGTATCAAAGGAAAAGAAATAAAACACCCCATATGAAGAACAGGCAACTTTTGGAGTTGTTATTTAGCGAGCTTCTTAAGATACCCAAGTATTAAAGTTTATTGCAGATCTTCTTGTTTATGCTACAGAATTTCATAGTAAAAATTTTCTGCTGAAAATACTACAAATAACATTCTTGTCTTAGTGACCTGGATGCTTTATTCCCAACTTCTTGCTTTCATAGTGCTAGAAGGTGCCATATATATTACTAGAGAAAAAATAACCTTCCATGAATTCTGTGCTTTACAAGCTGCCTTACTTATGAAGACATGCCCACTGACGCCATAGTTACATGAGCATCATGAAAGTAGGCAACCACTTTCTGATTAGATTTACGGCATACTCCATAAAATGAAATACAAGGCGCCACTTTTAGGCCAAATGTTTGTAGCTTTACAGATCATAAAAAATTTGGAACAACCTACTGCTATTGTTATGCCTTAATATTAAGTTGACATTAAACTGACTTTTTTTTTTTATTAACTTGAGTATTTCTTATACACATTTCGAGTGTTATTCCCTTTCCCGGTTTCCGGGCAAACATCCCGCTAATCCCTCCCTCTCCCCTTCTTTATGGGAGTTCCCCTCTCCATCCTCCCCCTATTGCCGCCCTCCCCCCAACAATCTAGTTCACTGGGACTTCAGTCTTAGCAGGACCTAGGGATTCCCCTTCCACTGGTGCTCTTGCAAGGATATTCATTGCTACCTATGAGGTCAGAGTCCAGGGTCAGTCCATGTATAGTCTTTAGGTAGTGGCTTAGTCCCTGGAAGCTCTGGTTGCTTGGCATTGTTGTATCGTGATGGGGTCTCGAGCCCTTCAAGCTCTTCCAGTTCTTTCTCTGATTCCTTCAACGGGGGTCCTATTCTCAGTTCAGTGGTTTGCTGCTGGCACCGCCTCTGTATTTGCTGTATTCTGGCTGTGTCTCTCAGGAGAAATCTACATCCGGCTCCTGTCTGCCTGCACTTCTTTGCTTCATCCATCTTGTCTAATTGGATGGCTGTATATGTATGGGCCACATGTGGGGCAGGCTCTGAATGGGTGTTCCTTCTGTGTCTGTTTTAATCTTTGCCTCTCTATTCCCTGCCAAGGGTATTCTTGTTCCCCTTTTAAAGAAGGAGTGAAGCATTCACATTTTGATCATCCGTCTTAAGTTTCATTTGTTCTAGGCATCTAGGGTAATTCAAGCATTTGGGCTAATAGCTACTTATCAATGAGTGCATACCATGTGTGTTTTTCTGTGATTGGGTTACCTCACTCAGGATGATATTTTCCAGTTCCAACCATTTGCCCACGAATTTCATAAAGTCATTGTTTTTGATAGCTGAGTAATATTCCATTGTGTAGATGTACCACATTTTCTGTATCCATTCCTCTGTTGAAGGGCATCTGGGTTCTTTGCAGCTTCTGGCTATTATAAATAAGGCTGCGATGAAAATAGTGGAGCACGTGTCTTTTTTATATGTTGGGGCATCTTTTGGGTATATGCCCAAGAGAGGTATAGCTGGATCCTCAGGCAGTTCAATGTCCAATTTTTTGAGGAACCTCCAGACTGATTTCCAGAATGGTTGTACCAGTCTGCAATCCCACCAACAATGCAGGAGTGTTCCTCTTTCTCCACATCCTCACCAGCATCTGCTGTCACCTGAGTTTTTGATCTTAGCCATTCTCTCTGGTGTGAGGTTTAATCTCAGGGTTGTTTTGATTTGCATTTCCCTTATGACTAAAGATGTTGAACATTTCTTTAGGTGTTTCTCAGCCATTCAGCATTCCTCAGCTGTGAATTCTTTGTTTAGCTCTGAACCCCATTTTTTAATAGGGTTATTTGTCTCCCTGCGGTCTAACTTCTTGAGTTCTTTGTATATTTTGGATATAAGGACTCTATCTGTTGTAGGATTGGTAAAGATCTTTTCCCAATCTGTTGGTTGCCGTTTTGTCCTAACCACAGTGTCCTTTGCCTTACAGAAGCTTTGCAGTTTTATGAGATCCCATTTGTCGATTCTTGATCTTAGAGCATAAGCCATTGGTGTTTAGTTCAGGAAATTTTTCCAGTGCCCATGTGTTCCAGATGCTGCCTTATAAACTGACTTTTAAGAACTAATTAAACCCATAGGTGAATGTGTGAGGGCATCTCTAATTTCTTATCAAAGAAGTCTTTTGGAAGTAGATTATGATTAATATATATACTCAACTACCCAGAATAAGAAAGCATTTTCTTTACTATCTTGTATTTTAATATACATGAAATTATACAATAGTTTCATATTTTATTTTTTAATTGCATCATATAAATCTTTAATATATTGTTTAAATATGTGATTCATTTAAATTATCCATATGCTATATTTACTTAATGCTTGGTAAATCCTAAGAGTTATTTTTTAGATTAAGTATTACAAGTCAATGATAAGCTGATACTTCTTTTTTCTCTCTTTTTCCCTGATATGTTTTCTTTCTTTTGATGCCTCTAAGTTGCAGACTCAGAACTTATTTCCTGACTATAGTTTTCCCTCTGTCCTCTCTTCCCAGCCATTTTCCCCATCCATGTCTCTCCTTTCTCTCTAAAAAAAGGATGGATATCAACAATGGATATCAACATCAACCTGCTATGGCATATCAAGTTATGGTAAGAGTATTCACCACCTTTCTATTAAGGGTAAAGAATGCAACCCAGTAAGGGCAAATAATCCCAAAGGCAGGTAACAGAGGCAGAGACAGCTTCTGCTCCCAATGTTTAGAGTCTCACAAGAAGACCAAGCTACACAACTGTAATATATGTACAGAGTACCTAAGTCAGTACCACAAAGACTCCCTGGTTCTCTCCCAGTTCAATCTCTGTGAGCTACTATCCACTCAACTTAATTAATTATGTGGATTTTGTTGTGGTACCTTTGACCCTCTGGCTACTTTGATCCTTACTTATTTCTACTGTATCCTCCAAGCTCTGCCTAATGTTTGGCTATGGTTTTTTGTATTTGTTTCTTTCAGTTGATGGGGGAAGCCCCTCTGATGACAACTGTGCTAGATGCCAATTTATCATTATTACTGAATATCATTAGAAATCATTTCATTGACTTTTTTTTCATTCATGTTTATTTTCATGGTGGGTCCATCTAGTCTCTCTTCTGGCCATCCAGGCATTGTCATGTGTAGACTACCTTTCATTACATGTGTCTCAAACTGGACCCATAATTGGTTGGCCATTCCAACAATTTCTGAACCATTTTTATCACAGCACATTTTGTAAACAGAAGAAATTGTAGGTTAAACTTTTGTGACTGTTTTTCTGGTTACAGGACAATGCTGGTTCAGGCATTATATTACCCACTACCAGGCATCCTAGGTATGGTCGCTTGCATTAAGCCGTGAAAATTTCCATTGACTTAGGTTCCTTCCTTCCTTCCTTCCTTCCTTCCTTCCTTCCTTCCTTCCTTCCTTCCTTCCTCCCTCCCCCTCCTCTCTCTCTCTCTCTCTCTCTCTCTCTCTCTCCTCTCCTTCCTTCCTTCCTTCTTTCTTTCTTTCTTTAATTGCTTCCAAAGTTTTTTTTTCTTTTTTTGTTGGAAATTCTTTATTTATATTTCAAATGTTATTCCCTTTCCCAGCTTCCTGTTCATAAGCCCCCTACCCCATCCCCAAACCCCTTCTTCTATAAAATTGTTGCCCCTCCCCAATAACCCCTCGTTCCTGCCTCCCCAACCTGACATTCCCATACACTGTGGGGGAGCAGCATTGGAAAGACCAAGGGCTTCTCCTCTCATTGCTGCCCAACAAGGCCATCCTCTGCTACATATGCAGCTGGAGCCATGGGTCTTTACATGTGTACTCTTTGGGCAGTGGTTTAGTCCCTGGAAGCTCTGGTTGGTTGGTATTGTTGTCCTTATGGGTCGCAACCTCCTTCATCTCCTTTAATTCTTTCTCGAACTCCTCGAACTCCTCCAACTGGGACAGCATTCTCAGTTCAGTATGCTGCTAGCATTTGCCTCTGTATTTGTCATACTCTGGCTGAGCCTCTCAGGAGACAGTTGTATCAGGCTCCTGTCAGCATGCACTTCTTTGTTTCATCAATATTGTCTAGGTTTGATGGGTGTATATATATGAACTGTATATCCAGGTGGGACAAGCTCTGAATGGCCATTCCTCAGTCTCTGCTCCAAACTTTGTCTCCATATCTCTTCCTATGAATATTTTTGTTTCCCCTTTTAAGAAGGACTGAAGAATCCACACTTTGGTCATCATTCTTGAGCTTCATGTGGCCTTGTGGATTGTATCTTGGGTAATACAAGCTTTTGGGCTAATACCCACTTATCCATGAGTGCATATCATATGTGTTTTTTGTGATAGGGTACTCCACTCAGGATGATATTTTCTAGTCCCACCCATTTACCTATAAATTTCACGAAGTAATTTTGTTTGATACCTGAGTGCTTACACCATTGTGCAGATGTACCCCGTTTTCTGTACCCATTTCTCTGTTTTAGGGCATCTGAGTTCTTTCCAGCTTCTGGCTATTATAAAAAAAAGGATGATATGAACATAGTGGAGCATGTTTCTTTTTTTCATGTTGGAGAAACTTTTGGGTATATGTCCAAAAGTGGCACAGTTGTGTCTTCAGGTAGTAAAATGTTCAATTTTCTGAGGAACATCCAGACTGAATTTCACAGTGGTTGTACCAGCTGCAATCCCACCAAAACATGGAGCAGTGTTCCTCTTTCTACAGTTCCTAGCCAGCATCTGTTGTCACCTAAGTTTTTGATCTTAGCCATGCTGACTGGTGAGAGGTGGAATCTCAGGGTTGTTTTGATTTGCATTTCCCTGATGACTAAGGATTTTGAACATTTCTTTGGGTGCTTCTCAGACATTGAATATTCCTCAGCTGAGAATTCTTTGTTTAGCTCTGTATCCCATTGTTTAATAGGGTTATTTGTCTCCTTGCAGTCTAACTTCTTGAGTTCTTTGTATATATTGGATATTAGCTCTCTATCAGATGTAGGATTGGTAAAGATCTTTTCCCAATCTGTTGATTGCCATTTTGTCCTAATGATAGTGTCCTTTGACTTACAGAAGCTTTGAAGTTTTATGAGGTCCCACTTGTTGTTTCTTGACCTTAGAGCATAAGCCACTGTTTTTTTATTCAGGAAAATTTTCACAGTGCCCATATGCTCGAGGTTCTTCCCCATTTTTCTTCTATTAGTTTGAGTGTATCTGGTTTTATGTGGAGGTCCCTTGGGCTTGAACTTAGGTTTCCATAGCATTCCAGAGATGCCTTTCCCATTCCAGTCCTCTCTCCCAGTACCTTCTCCCTTCACCCTACCTCAAACCTGATCTCTCTTTTCATACCCACCCTGACCCCAGTCTAGTCCTCTCTCCCTTTCTACCTGTGATGTCTATTCTGTTTCCTCTTCTCAGTAGATTCACCCATTGGAGCCCTCCTGGTTACTTAGCTTCTTGGGTCTGTGGATAGTACCATGGTTAGTCTTGCAAGTGAGTACCAACCATGTTTGTCTTTCTGGGTCAGGTTTATCCATTTTACTGAAAATTTCATGATGTCATGTTTACAATAGTTGAGTAATACTCCATTACATAAAGGTACTACATTTTCTTTATCCATGACAGTTTGTTTGAATGACATGTATCTTATTTCCAGTTTCTGGCTGCAACAAATAAAGCTGCTGTGAAGTTAAGCAGGTTTACATGTGGTATGGTAGAGCAAGTTTTGTGTTTATATCCAGAAGTGGTATAGTTAGGTATTTAGGTAGATAAATATTCAGTTTTCTGAAACATAGCCTAGTTGATTTGCAACATTTTTATACAAGTTTGTACTTCTATCAGCAATGTAGGAGTGTGCTCTTTGCTCTGCATTCTCAGCAGCATGTCACTTGTGACTTTTAACTTAGTCATTGACAGGCATAAGATAGAAAGAGGAAATCTCAAAGTTGTTTTGTTTTGCATTTACCAGATAGTTTTCTTTTCTTTTTGTTTTTGTTTGTTTGTTTTTGGTAGGGGTAGAGGGTTGAGCTGCTTCTTCTTCTTTCTCCTCCTCTTCCTCCTCCTCCTTCTTCTTCTTCTTCTTGTATTTATACTGATTTATGTTCTCTAGACTTCTAGATTTCGAGATTTTTCCCCCATTTTTAAAACTAATATGTGGAAAAATAAGGTATTACTTGAAATAACCCTTATACTTCACTTTCTACCTACTGTCCGGATAAATTGCTTGCACTTTACTAATTTTGAAATTATGTTACAATGTCTGAATACTCTATAGCTTTTGGTTTCTTCTATTTGTGTCCCAGTTGTGTAGTTTCTGTTTAAAGATACTCTAAGTGATTCTACCTACGGTCTACTGGTAAATCCATCACAACAATTCTTATTCAGTATTTTGCCTTTTATTTTGGTTATCTTTTATCATTTTCTATATCTATTTACATTATGTTATGCTGTCCAGTCTTTTTACTTGTTTTTATAATTCTATCCATTTTAATCCCTCTATGACTCTTAATCCAAATATTTGTTCTAACAGCTTCTGGTTGGTTCTTTGACAATTTATGACACTTGGAATTTTCTATAATATATTTTGTTCCAAGAATCTGCCATCTTTGGAGGTATGAGCAGTCTAATATCTTTTGGCACAATGAGTTTGTAATCTGCTGTTCCCCACCATCTGTCATAACATTGGGACATGGGCAAATTTCTATTCCAGATTATATCAGGTCAGGGAGAATAGGATCCTTTGGTTACAGAGAAGTCAAGAGCAAGAGAGATCTGATTTCTAGGGGTATCATGACAGTCTGTTTGATCTTCCCTACTGTTGCCCTTTGAAACTGGGTCGTTTCCCATTTTGTGTCCCAAGCAAATCATGACCAGCTTTTTAGGCCCCCATAGAAAGCTTGATAGGAAGAGGGTTTCCTCTTTAGTTTTGATCGTCTTCCCTTCTGCTGTCAGAAAGTCTCTCTCCTCCTAAATAGTCCTATGGAGCAGCAGCAAAGGCATACAAGCTATCTGTGTCTCTTGTCTTTTTTTCAGCTCTAATGCTTTTGTTAGAGCTACCAGTTCAGCTTTCTGGGCTGACTTTCTTGTCGGTAGTTCCGTTCATTGAATATCTGTGTTTGAGGCCACCACTGTCCCAGAAAATCTTGGTCCATCTTCAATAAAGCTGTTGCCATTGGTAAACTGTGTTACCTCTGCATCCATCAAGGGATTGTCCTGAAGATCTGGTCTGGTCCCATGGATATTGGTCAAAGTGTCTGAGCAGTCATGTAGAGAGGCCTGTCAAGGACTGGGTCAGATCAGCTAGGCTTAGAGCAGCTGGGGCCTGAAGAGTTATCCCACAGAGCCAGGGAGGGAGGAGGGGTGGTTGAGAGGAGAGACTGGTAATGGATGATTCTGGAATTGGTGGTGGTCAGGTTTTGGCCGAGACACTGTCAGCATATATGAAGATGTTCTAACATGATGGCCAGTCTCTGACAACTAGTTATAATTTCTTTGGCAGGTAGGCCACTCATAGACTAGGGCCCCAGTCTGAGTCAATATTCTTTTGGCTATGTAAACTCCCTTGTCCATGAAGAGATGGAAGGGCATAGTCACTTCTGGAACCCCCAGAGCTGGTGTAGAAATTTCTTTTTGGCCTTGGGTATCCAATTCTGATCTCTTAATATGTATTTACCAGATCTAGGGAGGTCACTGGTGGTTGGCAGAATAGGGCTTTCTTAGCATAGGGTCAATAGTCTAAATTTCTTAGTGCCTCCAAGAGCTCACAAGTTTCTTCTAGGCATTTTTGTTTGGTTTCCACTGCCAACAGAAGGTCATTTATAAACTATTGAAGGGACTTTAGGTTTTAGCAAGACAGTATATTAAGTTCTATTATTAACAAGGAAACTGCTGGTTTCTCTTTTATTTTTAGGGTTATCTTGGGCATTTATTAAGGCCATGATTTAAATAGACTTTTTCCCCTTTGGGGCATTTCCTGACCCAGTGGTCCTGTTTCTATAATATGTAGACTGGTTCTTCTCCAAGCAGGACATTTTAGATCTTTAGGGCCTCCTTTACATTTAATGTGTTAAAGTCACAATCTGGGTGGATTACCGGAAAGGCAGCTTCAAAAGCTGATTATTTATTGGTGGGTTCCCCTGTAGGGCCAGAAACCAGTTTCTTGGTCTCTGTCTGGTTTCTCCCCTCCTCTGTGGTGAAGAAAACCTGCAAATGCTGTTGACAATCATCCCAAGTGGAATGGAGGATGAAGAGGACTGTTTCCAAGAAAGGAATTAAATCTTTAGGGTTGTCTGAATAGGGGGGATTCTGAGTTCTCCAGTTCAAAATGTCACTAGTTATAAAGAGCTACAATAAATTTATTCAAAAAATGAACTAAGTAAATCTGTTTTCCAGGGAGATTTTATTTTAATCTTTCTTAATATTGGGGAGTTGAGTATGTTTAGTATTATAGTATCCCTGAGTGCTGGGAAAACAAACAAACAGGGTAACAAAAACAACCCTTACCTTATCTCTTTAAGGCTTCTATAGAATGTGTTCATGCAACCTTTTCTATTTTAATTTATTTTCATATATCAGTCTATGGAATTTATTGGAATAGGAACATACCATAGTCTTATGATAGTATGTTTCATCATTAGTGTTTATATATTTTATCTGTGTTCCATACAAAGCATTTCTCCCAATGGTATAGCTTTCTAGTTTTCCTTCTGTACTTATTGCCTCTCTTTGCCAACTCACTCCTAGTTTGTTGAACTTGATTCTTGTGTGTCTTAATTCTGTTCTGATTATTCAATGAAAACCAAAAACCAGAGAGTACTTGGGTGAGCATAATTTTCTCAGTCTAGTTAGAATAAATATGTTTACACTTATTTCCCTGAAGTTGTATCATTTATATGCAGAGAATTCTGTATATATTTCACAATTATTGATTTTCCCCTTTCTCTTGATCTACAAAGAATCTTTCTTATCTTTACTTTATAAATGTGACTGGGGCTATAAGAGATAAAATGAATGAAAGTCTAGGATCTTCATCTAAGACCATGGTCTTAATGTTAGCACTGATTTGGTAGTGAACATCTAAATATGCCTCATTTTATCATTAATTCTATCCAACTGTTGCAACTGAAACAGGAAAATCTAGTCAGTTAATATTTTTTCTGAATATAAATGAAAAGAATGATTTCATTTGAATTAGGCAGCCCCACAGCCCTCAGAACCCAAATCCTGCCCAGAGAGAGCTGGTCTCCCAGGAGGACTCTCACTCCCAACATCACAAGCTCACAGGTCCACTTAGAGAAAGCAAGACCAACTAACATCAGAGATAATCAGATCGCAAGGGACAAGTTCAAGAACATAAGCAACAGAAACCAAGTCCGCTTGGCATCATCAGATCCCAGTTCTCCCATCATAGCAAATACTGGCTATCCCAGCACCCCCAAAAAGCAAGATTCAGATTTAAAATCATATCTCAAGGTTACAATAGAGAACTTTATGAAGGACATAAATAACTTCCTTAAAAAATACAGGAGGACACAGGTAAACAAGTAGAAGCTCATAAAGTAAAAGAAAAAAATCCCTTAAACAGTTACAGAAAAACACAACCAAAAGGGTGAAGAAATTGAGCAAAACCATTCAGGATCTAAAATGGAAATAGTAACAATAAAGAAATCACGAAGAGAGACAACCTGTAGAGAGAAAACTTAGGAAAGAGATCCAGAGTCCTAGTTGCAAGAATCACCAATAGAGTACAAGAGATAGAAGAGAGAATCTCAGGGGCAGAAAAAAACTGCCTTAATAGTCAAAAAAAAAATGCAAAATGCACAAAGCTTCTAACCCAATACCCAGGAAATCCATGACACAATGAGAAGACCAAACCTAGGGATAATACGAATAGAAGATAGTGAAGATTCTCAAATTAAAGGGCCAGTAAACATCTTCAACAAAATTATACAAGAAAACTTCCCTAACCTAAAGAGAGACATGCCCATGAGCATATAAGAAGCCTACAGAACTCCAAATAGGTTGTACCAGAAAAGAAATTCCTCCCATCACATAATAGTCAAAAATCAAATGCATAAAACAAATAAAGAATATTAAATGCTGTAAGGGAAATGGGTCAAGTAACATGTAAAAGCAGATCTATAAGAATTATACCAGGCTTCTCAACAGAGACTATGAAAACTATAAGATCCTGAGCAGATGTCATACAGACCCTAAAGAAAAACAAATGCCAGAAACGTCTACTATCTCCAGCAAAACTCTCAGTTGCCCTATATGAAGAAACAAAGACATTGCATGACAAAACCAAATTTACAAAGTATCTTTCCACAAATACAGATACTGAGCATTTTAAAGGAGTAATGTAACTTATATGTGTAAAACTTAGGTTTTATAATAACGGTCTGAAAAAAATCTTTTAAATCTTCCTGTGCCTCTTGTAGCACTGTACAAAAGATTCATATATATTTCTCCTATGTAGGCTTTGTGCATCTTTTGTAATGAGATTCTACCAGAGTGATCATTATTAACTCTCCTGTGGCCTGATTGCTGGGCCAGAGGCAAGAGTATACTGGCTGTGCATTAATGAAAATCTGTGTGTATTGGTGTTTGAGAATTCTCTAATAGAGGAGATGCTTTACTAAACACTGATGAGAGAATCTCATTTTCCTTGTGAAATACTGTACTAATGTAAGGGCTCCAAATATATAAAAAGTTAATTCTTATCACCTCTATTGGCATGGAATATGATGGGACATTAATATTGTTATCCTCAAGTACTATTCCATACTTCAGCTTTAGAAAAATATCCTGGTTAAAAACAAAAAGAAAAATATCTTAGTGGTACTTTTACTTTTGTTCAAAATCTATGTATTTTTAACAATAAATTCACCATCGCATACTATTATAGGCAGTTGATAATTGTAGCAATGAAATTATTTGCTTTTATTATACATTTAAGTGACTTCCATTTCACTCAAAAGTTGTTAGCAATTGTAAATTAACAGGATATAAGTCTTATTTGATGTCATATTGGAACGCCTTTTTTTCTAGTTTCAAGTGTAAGAATGAGAAAATAAATTATATTAAATTTATTTCAGAAAATTTCCTGAGAGTAATAGATAACTTTCTCTTGTCATAACCATTCACATAAGCTCATTTTGTCAAAATATTTTATATAAAATGCTAATAACCACTGATTTTTTTATTAAGTAGTATAAAATGCCAGGATTTGACTACTGTTTCTTTGTACATGTAATTATGTGGAATCCTCTACAAAGCTATGACATATTGGATTGAGTATATAGTATTTCCTAAATCTGCACATGTTGTTATACCAATTGAATGATTTCTTTCCAATTTCATCGTTTTAGGTTCACAATTTAATTACCCTGACCAAATATTTAACATGTTACCAAAATTGTTCATTTACAATTTTATTTTGAAAATCTCCCTTAGGGCAGTGTAGAAGGTATGCAAATCTAAAGTCAAAGGTCCAAAACTTGCCCGAGTGTGAGAGGGGACATAAGTACCCTGGTCACTTACATATGCTACTATTATCAACACGCCTCTAATTATCTCACGAATGATGAAAGTGCATTTCCTTAATTGCCTTCTTCCCAAGTGAGCTTGCCGATTCACTGGCTCATTAAATCTGACCATTTGTTGTATCTTTCAGAAAGCCAGTATGGAAACAGGCTGCTGATACAAAGGGCTAAGAAGCCAGTTCTAACTACTGTCTATGAAAGGCAGAGGAGACACTAATACCAACAGTGTTTAAATAACGGAACTGGAGATAATTGATTGAGATCAATTTGAAGTGAATTATATTGTACAAAAATGTGAGAATATTAATGTTTTATAATTGTAAATTATAAGTAAATTAGTACTCAGAATATTTAAATTAATATCTAAGAATAAAGATAAATCAAGCAGTTGTTTGTTTCTATACATGAAGTAGGCAATTAGTTTTAAAGTTATAAAAATATCAGTATAAATGTGGCAATAATAATTAAAATTGATTCTATATTTTTTCTGAAACCAGTATTAATTCTTGTACATATTATGATACTAATCATAATATCAAAGATAAAAGTTAATCATTCTCTCATTTTGCTCATAAATAAGCTAACTGTGGAGAGGTTACGTAGCATCTAATATGTAATAGAATTGGCAATCAACCTAAGGCATTTGACTACGTAGTCAAATTGTTCTAAATTGCTTTTTTTTATATATTATTCTAAAAACATTATAATTTTACTTACAATATTTTGTACCTATTTTTGAACTCTACAGGATAAAAATTAAAAGTAAATCAATTGTGTGTATGTGTGTATTTATGTTTAATATTTCTTAAAACATTTATACCAATTGTAATAATTTTGATATAGGAGATTGCTTTTCTATAAAATCAATCAATATTGTTTCAGATAGTAGTGACACTGCAATTAATAAATCAAGCATTTATATAATTAAAGATGAATGTGAGCTCAACTGTAGGGATAACAAAATATTAGATAAAAAGAACATTTCAAAAGTAAAAGTAAGATTAAGAACACGTAATAATAAATATGGAAGACATTGGATACACTTCAATCCTTTTTTTAACCTAAACTACAGTCATTTTTCTTTTTTATATCAGTTAAGATACTCATTGTTTAGAGTGTTATATTTTATTCATGTATATTAAATATAAATACCACACCCCATGCTCAGACCATATGCTGATTGAACATACATGGTCTCAGGGCTGACCACTTGTTATTGGGCAAGCAATTGTGAACTTTTCTCTAGGAAAAGACATTTCCTTTTCTCTAGGAAAGAAACCCATTGTTGGCATTCCTTAGATGCCAGTGTTCCTTAGTGAATCACTGAGTCTCCTAGAACTTGTCCATATAACCCTATGTATTGGAGGAGGTGTCATTCTGGTATTGTTTAATCAGGCATGCTGACAGGACATTAAGTGGATAGTGTCTCAGACATTCATAGGAGGCACTATTTCAAGGAAACTTACTACTCCTCTGGCTCTTACCATCTTTCTGTCTCCTCTCTCTTCCTCAAAGTTCTCTGAGCCTTAGATGCAGGAATAAATTTCAGATGAATCAGTTGGGAGTGGACATCACATGATCTCTTATCCTTGTTGGTTGTGTTTTCTATAATGCTCTTTTTCTGTTTCAAAAAGAAATTTCAAATGATTGGGAAAGTATATAGAAGGGTGAATGAGGTAGGCTCACATGGACAGACTGTGATGAGGAAATTTATATAAACTTTAAAAATGTATCTGTGAACATTAAGCCTTAACTAAAATTATATGCTAATTTACTGCTTTTACTCAATGTTGACACAAAATATTTGGCATATGATACTTATTACATCAATTATAGAGATAAAAGTACTCCATAAGTTATAGAAGTAGAATCAAAATATCCGTTTATTGATGAAGTAAAAATATAAATTAATTCCTTTGAGATTATTGTACGGCTTTCGAGTACCTTATCTCCTTGAGGATTTCAAAATGCCCAAAACCTTGAATGGGTACCAAGTTATTACTGTGTAATATGTGCTAATAAGCTGAGGGGTTATTCCTAACCATTTATATTATCCTCCAACAAATTTAAGAACCTTTAGTTGAAGATCAGAAGGAACTCAGGCAATTATGTTTGCACTTAACTCCACAGCTTTGACCTTTGTTGCAACCAAAGAAAATAAAAGTTGTTTTTAATCCCTCTATGAAATTAACAAGCAACTTTCTAACATGAAATATTTAATTCTCTGCATTAAAAACACATGACTTTGTAGATTTGTTTCAAAATTTGAAAACTTGGAATTACCTTGATGACAAGCAATTGAAAAGTAGATGATTTTTTTTTCTGCTTAGGTGATATTGAAAGCAGAACAAATTAGAATTAGTGACAGCAATCATAGCTACCTACCATTGTCCTGTCTACAGTCATGAGTTTCCTTAGGAGTTAAATTGTTTTTGAATTTTTAATATATGTATTGGTTTCCATTTTGGCAAAATTTAGAGACCTTTAATATGAAAAAACTACTTTTTTCTTTGGGATAAACTTCAAAAGCTCACTCACTATATGCTATTAGGTTTTCTAAGTAGCTGAGTTATTTTTGAAGTATAATTAAGGTTACAATTTTTACAGAAATGTTCAGTTTTATGTGGTTTTTTAGTTCACATGGATGAGTTATAGTTTTGCAATGCAATTAAGTACTATGGAGAAATTACAGATATGACTAAAATAATGAAGAATGATGTAAAAACTAATCAGTAAGAGAAGATGAAGGCTTGAATGGAAGAACAAATTGAGTTTCAGCAATGTACACTTATGCAAGATGATCTGAGTTTTCATCAAGTAGGAAGACACATTAAACTATATTTATAAAATTTAAAACTCAATCAAAGTATATTGGAGTATATCTTCTTTTAATAGAATATATTCAATTATATACATCATGCTCCTCAAATTTGGAACTTCTGCTTCCTTACAAAACTTGGAAAAAGTTTTAATGTTTACCATAGACCTGACTCATCAGAATTTGTTTTAATATTTAGTTGGGGACTTTGAGAAATTATGCTTTACTAATAAAAACTCCCATATGTATCGAGCTACTATCTACAGAACTACCACTTTTTATTTTTTATTTTTTTAATTTTAAAGTATCTTGACTGGTACTTATGTTAAAATTCTCAAAACTTATCAAAATCCCCTTTGTTTAACTTACACTATAATTCATAATTGTACCCATTGGGAGAAAGTGGTCAAAAGATTTACAGTTGAATGTATTGGGTTGTTGTGGTACTGCTATATATTCAAATGCTAAATTGTATAGTCCCACATCTCTTTGTTCCAAGATGAGGACATCCTCACATATACCATTTCTCGTTGTGTAAACCTTGATTCTCAAGTTATCCCTAAATGGTTAGTAAATATGCCTATATCCTGGGATGGGCAAAAGAGAGTGGGTAGAGCAAAATTCCTGGGCTTGAGGTCTCAGGCAGGTACCACAAGTTGAGAAGAGAAAAGAGGAAAGCAAGGAGGTATAATGGGCTAGGTGAATCAAGAGTTCATTGCATTGTGGGCTAGCCTGTTGGAGTAGGAAAGGCTTTGGAGGAATATAAAGCTTTTGCTTCTTCTATTTAGGAAGTAAATGATGTAAGCCAGGGTAGAAACTCCCTAACAATATTTACTACAAGAGTTGAAGGGTCTTTACTCTTTTCTCTTAGTCTGGCATTACATCTAATTTCCCAAAAACAATGATAAGAAATTATGTGTTGGGAAAAAACTTAAAAAAAATATTTGAAGAATAAGTCTTACTCCATACTGTAAGCTTGGAAATTTATGTAATATGAGTATGTACTTCGTTTCATAAAAAATTCTTAAAGAACTACAGGCTTTGCACTTATGAATATAAGTTATGGATTAGTCATTTAAAAATTACCTTGAAACCTGCTATGAACACATAAGGATAGATTCCATGCACTACCTACTATATGACAACATTTTAGGGAAGGCACATTAAAATTTAAAAGTCTCTAGTCCAGTGAACTGAGGTTAGTATTGGCTTCTCATAAAATCTGACTAAACATTTTTCCCATGAAACTAGATTTTTTTCATATTTTTTGAATTATGCTCTGCTTTTCCGCAGTTGTTTTTTAAAAAAAAATCCACCCCCATCCCAACCAACTGAATCCAAACAACTATGGTATCTTATTAGAAAACAATCAGACATCTAAAATAAGATGAAACAAGATAAACAAAAACAAACAAATCAGAAGAAAAAGATCTCAAGAAAAAAGCACAAGAAATATATATTAACACAATAACTCATATTTTAACACAAAGGTATCCCCAAACACATAAAATATGAAGCCATTATATGACCATAAAAATGATCCACAAGGTAAAAATAAATAAATAAAATAAATAATAATTATTATTAAAAATTAAAATACATACATTATGCAACAAACAAACAAACAAAAAAAACCCAACCCCCTCAGAAAAACTTCCAAGGACTTCCAAAGATGCTGTTGTGTTTGTGTTGTTTTTGCAATCTGCTCCTAAGTATTTGTCCTAACCTTAAGTATGGTTTGTTACCCATGTACCACATTTGCAATCTCATAAGGACTAAATGAGTTTTCCCCTTGCTACACATCCTCTCAAACACTATAAATATAAATGCTAACCTAGTCTGCTAACCTAGGTCTAGATGTTTCAGAATCCAAGCATACTGCTGATAAAGCTCTAGTTCTTTCATAACTCTGGCTGGCTGTTTCAACACAGCTGTTTTGGCTCAAACTCCTTTCCAAGCTGACTGATTCCATGTGGCTTCTCTCAGCTTCTCACTGAATTGCTTTGCTTTGCCTCATACTAACTCTGTCAATTTGTTCTAAGCATCTGGCTCTTTCTTATTTTTTGGCTTTAATGCATCTGCTGACGTATGCTGAACGGCATGAACTCAATAACACACCAAACTCCACTGCACTGTACTCACTGCACTGACTCCCATTTGCACATAGCTCAACTCCATTCAACTAAACAGATTGAACGCCACTCAACTGAACTGTTCTGAAAATGGATGTCACATTCAAGATGTAGAAGGAAGATGGTTGCTTCCTTCTACAAATTAGCCTTACCTATATTGGTTGGGATTAAAGGTATGTAGTAAAGGCATGTCTGTATTCCAGCCAGAAGCATTAAATTTGTGCCATTCCAGTGAGATCACACAGACCTAGAAGGTCTTTGGAGGTAATCCCCTGCCAGAGTAGCTATGTTGCTACATTAAAATTACTCAACACAGAATGAGTTGTCATTTGTTTTACTGGACTTACCTGTTCTGAAGAGTATAAAATAGAATCTCAAAGTAGTTTTGATTCTCATTTCCTTGTTGACAAAAAAGTTGAACATTTCTTTTAGTGGTTTTCAGTCAGACATTTCTTCTTTTTGATAATTCTCAGTTTAGAACTGTGCCGAATTTTTAATTGGGTTTTATGTTTGCATCTTCAATTCAACACAAATAACACAAGTGTCTGCTTTCTGCAAATACTATGCTGCTTTTTACTATAGCTCTGTAAGACAGGGCACCATGATATATTCAACAGTTTGTTGTTTTTTTTTTTATATTAAGAATTGTTTTTGGATATCCTACCTTTTGCTTTTTTTTTTTTTGTGATGTGTGTGTTTACACATGAAGCTCAAAAATTATACTTTCAAGTTCTGTAAAGAATTGTGTTGAAATTTAGATGGGAATTGTCTGGAATCTGTTAATCACTTATGGTAGGATGGCCATTTTTACTATTTCATTCTGATAGATCCATGAGTACGGGAGATGTTTCTAACACCTGTCACCCTCATTAATTTCTTTCTTCAGTGTTTCAAAAATGTTATCATCCAAGTATGTCAATGGATTGTTTAAAATTACCCAGTGTCTTTCCTCACCCTTTGTGAAATGTATTCTTTCTCTAATTTCTTCTCAGTCCATTTTTTTATTGTTATATAGTAGACTCTTGATTTTTGTGCTTTAATTTTTACATATAGCTATTTTGGTGAATATGCAGTACTAGTTCCCTCGTGGAAAATTTCAAGGTCACTTATGTATTCAATACTATTATCTACAAATAAAAGTACTTTGACTTTTTCATTTCCTCTTCTTACTCCCTGTCTTAGGGTTTCATTGCTTGGAAGGGACTGAGTGAGGTAACTCTTTAAAGGAAATAATTTATCTGGGCCTGGCTCATAGTTTTAGATGTTTGGTTCATTGTCATCCTGGTGGAAGCTTGGCAGTATCCAGGCAGACATGGTACTTGAAAATCCTAGTGCTCTATATCTTGATCTGAAAGCAGTCAAGAAGTGATTGTCTTTCTCATTCAGGTAGCCAAGAGTAGGGGCTGGACTACATTGGTCAGACTTGAACATATACATGAGACTTCAAAGCGTAACCTCCACAGTGACACACCTTTTTCAACAAGGCTAATAAAGCCATTCTTCTTAATAATGCCACTTCCCATGGATTATACATATGTGACGACCCCTCCTTGATTTCTTCAGTTGTATTATTACTCTAATAATTCAATTATCCTATATATGTCTAATTTTATAATTTGGAGCTGTCTTAACTAAAAGGTTACTTTGACTAAGAGTTTATCAGTCTTATTGATTTTTATTAAGAATCTAATCTCTTTCACTGAAACTTTGTATTGTTTTCTTTTCATGTTTTAAATTGTATTTTATTGGTTTCATTTCTGAGGTTGATTGTGTCTTGCTATCATCTTGTTTTATGTATCATTTCTTCTTTTTTGCATAAGAGGTTTTAGGCATGTTACAAAGTTACTAATATGAGATTTCTCTCTTTTCTGTAGGTACTTAAAGCTACAAACTAACTCTTAGAACTAGTTTCACAGTGTCTTGTAACTTACAAGTTTGGTTTGTTGTGTATTCATTTTCACCAAATTGTAGAAACTTACTAATTCCTTTATTATTTATTGTGGCCTTCTTTCCACTAATTAGTGAAATTTTTGGTTTCCATGAATTTGCAAGCTTTTGTTGTTTGTATTGTTGATAGCTCACTTAGATCCATGTTTGTGAAATAAGATACAGGATGTTATTTCAATGTTCTTGTATGTTTTAAAGTTTGCTTACTATACATGTATAGGGTTAATTTTGGAAAAAGTTCCATGAGCTGTTTCAATACAAAACAAAACAAACAAAAACTTTTGCATTTAGGTTAACTGTTCTATAAATATATATTAGGTATACTTGGTTTATGATATCCTTTAGCTCTGGCATTTCTGTTTCCATTTTTATCTAGAGGACTTGTTTGAAGAAGAAGATTGGATATTAATTATCCACTATCCTTGTTTGGCAGTCTATAAGTAATTTGAACTGAAATAGTGTTTCTTTTATGAACTTGAATGCTTTTATGCTTGGTAGATAGCTGTTTATAACTGCAGTAACACTATCTTCTTGGCGTATTTTTCCTTTAATGAGTGTGTAGTATCCTTCCCATTGTCTTCTTATTAGTTTTAGTTTGATATCTATTGTGTCAGATATTAAAAGGTTTACCCTGGTTTCTTTCTTGGGCCCATTGCTTAAAATATCATTTTCTATCTTTTTACCTTGACTTGATCTATCCTAGATGAAAAGGTGCATTTCTTGAATATAAGGATGTATCCTGTATTCCAATGCAATCTATTTGGGTCTGTGTATTTTAAAATCTGGATGAAATATGCAGGCAAGAGGGAATAGTGTTTAATCTAAAATAACATTATCTTTCTATTCATAAGGAAAAGAATTCTTGTTTTTTATTGCTAAATTCAATGGCTGCCTATTATTTGTTGTTTTTCCTATTGATTATAAGAAGGAAGATGGACTCTGGTTTGTTCTGAACCAGAAAATCTTGCCAATAGTGTTGCTTACTTGGCGTTATCTAAAATTTTAACAGTTAATTAACATATTCTTAAATTGGAAAGAAAATATCATATGACTAAGGTTACTATTACAATATCCTATATATTCCAATGGCCTGATCAAGCTTTTAACTTTATGTTCTAAGTTTTACTAAAATATATTTCAGATTGGTGTATCAATAAATTTTGCAATAAAATAATTAGCTAATTTAATTACCAAACTGTTGAAAATAACTTTTTAGTAATTTATAGCAATTTTTCATGAAATAACTTCAAAATAGTAACATTTTTATTTCCCTGACATATAAAAATCATCTGTTCAGAAGTATTTCCTTACCTGTGGCAAAATGCTAAAAAACTGTGTTTGATGATGAGAGCCTAAAGCTATAACTTAGCAGCTTATTCAAAAATAATCCTACAAAAAGGGAGACCATAAAGGTACAACTGGCAGAAATCTTTGAGAAATTTCAATGGGCTATGTGGGATGGAGTAACATATTAATGCAAAAAGGACAACAGGCCATGGGAGAGATAATGTCAACATTACTGTGGGTTGGTTGTAAAATATGCTGTGATAACATTGGCATGAGCTTTTAGCGTTAAGACTCCAATTTTATTTTTACTTTCTCATACTCTGTCTCTAACCGAAGGTCTATCTTTGAGTTAGGATGACTTCATTAGGGATCTGCAAATGTGCTTGAGCAGTGTACTCTTTAACCTAAATATCTGATGATTTATTAATCTCCATTTATTGTCTGATACTGGGAAGCTTTTAGCTAATTGTTTGCAGTTACTTTGTTCAACTTCAATGTATATGTCAGCATTCTTCCCTTATTGTTGTTATTGAAAACCAGCCTTAGTCCATGGTGGTCTGATAGGACACATGGGATTATTTCTATCTTTCTGTATCTGTTGAGGCCTGTTTTGTGACAGATTATATGTTCAGTTTTGGAGAAAGTACCATGAGGAGCTGAGAAGAAGGTATATCCTTTTGTTTAAGGATAGAATGTTCTATAAATATCTGTTAAGTCCATTTGGTTCATGACTTCTCTTAGTTTGTCTATGTCTCTGTTTAATTTCTGTTTCCGTGATCTGTCCATTGAAGAGAGTGGGGTGTTGAAATCTCCTACTATTATTGTGTGAGGTGCAATGTGTGCTTTGAGCTTTAGTAAGGTTTCTTTTATGTATGTAGGTGCCCTTGTATTTGGAGCATAGATATTTAGGATTGAGAGTTCATCTTGGTGGATTATTCCTTTGATGAATATGAAGTGTCCTTCCTTGTCTTTTTTGATGACTTTTAGTTGAAAGTCGATTTTACT
This sequence comes from Rattus rattus, assembly GCF_011064425.1. Taxonomy (NCBI): domain Eukaryota; kingdom Metazoa; phylum Chordata; class Mammalia; order Rodentia; family Muridae; genus Rattus; species Rattus rattus. Next base: position 35,793,825 of record NC_046166.1, read on the forward strand.
TGATATTAGAATGGCTACTGCAGCTTGCTTCTTAAGACCATTTGATTGTAAATTGGTTGTCTAGCCTTTTCCTCTGAGGTAGTGTTTGTATTAGTCTCTGAGGTGTTTTTCCTATAGACATCAAAATGCTGGGTCCTCATTAATATCCGGTCCTTTTATTGGGGAATTGAGTCCATTCATTCTGAGAGATATTACGGAATAGTGATTGTTGCTTCCTGTTATTTTCATATTTGGAGGTGGGATTATGTTTGTGTGCTTCTCTTCTTTTGGTTTTGTTGGAAAAAGACTACTTTCTTGCTTTTTCTAAGGTATAGCTTGCCTCCTTATGTTGGGCTTTGCCATTTATTATCTTGTGTAGTGATGGATTTGTAAACAGATATTGTGTAAATTTAGTTTTGTCATAGAATATCTTGGTATCTTCCTCAATGTTAATTGATAGTTTTGCTGGATACAGTAACCTGGCCTGGCATTTGTGTTCTCTTAGGGTCTGTATCACATCTGCCCAGAATCTTCTGGCTTTCATAGCCTCTGGTAAGAAGTCTGGTGTAATTCTGATAGGTCTGCCTTTATATGTTACTTGACCTTTTTCCATTACTGCTTTTAATATTCTCTCTTTGCTTTGTGCATTTGGTGTTTTGACTATTATATGACGGGAGGAGTTTCTTTCCTGGTCCAATCTATTTGGAGTTCTGTAGACTTCTTGTATGTTTATGGGCATCTCTTTCTTTAGGCTAGGGAAGTTTTCTTCTATGATTTTGTTGAAGATATTTACTGGCCCTTTAAGTTGGGTGTCACTCTCTTCTATAGCTATTATCCTTAGGATTGATCTTCTCATCCTGTCCTGGATTTCCTGTATGTTTTTGGCTAGGAGCTTTTTTTTTTCTGTTTTACATTTTCTTTGACAGTTGTGTCAATATTTTTTATGGTATCTTCTGCTCCTGAGATTCTCTCTTTTATCTCCTGTATTCTCTTGGTGATGCTCACATCTATGACTCCTGAACTCTTCTTTCGGTGTTCTATCTCCAGGGTTGTCTCCCTTTGTGCTTTATTGTTTCTCTTTCCATTTTTAACTCCCGGATGGATTTTTTCATTTCCTTCTCCTATTTGGTTGTTTTTTTCTGGTAGTTCTTTAAAGGATTTTTGTGTTTCCTCTTTAAGGGCTTCTAGTTGTTTACTCGTGTTGTCCTGTATTTCCTTAAGGGAGTTATTTATGACCTTCTTAAAGTCCTCCATCATCATGATAAAGTGTGTTTTTAAATCTAGATCTTGCTTTTCTGGTGTGTTTGAATATCCAGTGTTTGCTTTCGTGGGAGAATTGGGCTCTGATGATGCCATGTAGACTTGGTTTTTGTTGCTTGGGTTCTTGCGCTTGACTCTCGCCATCAGGTTGTCTCTGGTGTTAGCTTGTCTTGCTGTTTCTGATGGTGTCATGACCCTCCTGTGGGCCTATGTGTCAGCACTGCGGTAGACCTTTTTTTATGTTTTCTTTCAGCCAGTTATGGGAACAGAGTGTCCTGCTCTCAGGCATGTAGTCATTCCTGTTGGCTGGCTTTCACCTCTCTGTGTGGGCATGAACCAGAGTGTCCTTCCCCTACTTCTCCTAGGTCCCTGTGCACAGAGGGCAGAGATGGCACAAGGCATTTTCCTCGAGTCGGGAATGTGGGCAGAGAGCAGTTTCTTCTGCTTTCACAGGACTGTTTGCCCCTCTGATGGTCTAGCTCCCACCCTACCCTGAGATTTGGGTGGAGGGAGCTGTTTGATTGTTTGAGTTCAGATCTGGGCACAGTCTAGACCACAGTTCTCCTGCAGCTTGACTGCTCCTATATTGCTGTGTCCAGAGGCTCTTTTCAGCTTCCTCTTGGGCCCGGGATGTGGGCAAAGGTGGGCAGACGTGGCAATCTTTCTTGCCCTGCAAGTCTCTGCATTACCTGTACTTCTGGGTGCTCAGCTCTCTCTCCCACGGGATTTAGGAGCAGGGAGCTATGGGCCAGGATCAGAGAGGTTCAGGCCCTAGCTACAAACTGGAAGTGCTGGGTTTCAGAGGAATTCTCTCTATGTGTGTCCGAAGTCCACCAGGAAGGTCACTTGGAGCAGAATAGTTGGTCTTACCTCTGCTGTCATGTTTGTAGTTGCTCTTCAGAGCTTGCTTTCAGCTCTCCATGAGGGCATCAACCAGAAGGGTCCTGCCACTACTGCTCCTAGGTCCCTGTGCTCAGCTGACCAATAATCTTAGGAATCAAAGATTCTAAAGTCCTCAAGAAAATAATAATAAGTTACATTCAACAGTCTAATAAAGTCATCATTCCAATAAAAATATCCTAGTTAATGGATATTATCTCTGAGAAGCAAAGATAATTCAATGAACAAAAATCAATGTGATAAGTATCTTATTAACAGAATGAAGTAGAAAACCATATACATATACCAACAAATAAAGATAAAACACCTGACAAATACTATACATTTTCATGAACAAAAATCATTTTCAATTAAACTAGAAATTGAAAGCATTTAAAATAAACTCCATATTTGAAAAGCAACAGCCAATGTGGCAGTTAATGAAGAATCTTATATGTCAGACCTGAAGTAAGGCTACTCTTGTCCTGTTCATAATCCATATTCATTCCCAACATATCTTTCCCTGAATTTTAAGTCAGTTTGTTTTTATTGTTGTTTTGTTGTTGCTTTTTGTTTTTGTTTTTGTTTTGCCTTTCTGAGTTCAATTAATGTTGACCATTTATGCACAGATGTAGAGTGTAGAGCCATTTACTTAGTTGAGTCATGGCTTAATTACCTGTGGCCACACCTGCAAAAAAGTGACAATTTCTTCTGGAGCAGCCATCATCTGCCAATGGTTCCACAGGTAAAGGTTGTTCCTTGAAAGCTCCTGCCTTTTAGTTTTCTGCTGAACTGTTTTACTTCATTGATGTTTTTCCAGGACACCTGCAAGTAACGGTAGTTGCATTATAGTGCCTCATGGCCAGAAGATAATATATTCTAGAACTCCTTACCATCCTCTGATTCTAAACTTCCCATTATCTGGGATTACACTAGTTTTGCCCCTTTCTCTGAGATCCCTGAGCCTTTGGAATTGTTAGATTAGTATAATAAGCCGTTTATCATGAAGCTGCCACCGTCACTTTTTTCAGATAATTGAACAATATTATTTACAACTCTTTGCTTTACCTACTATCCACTACAAAAATTAGCTTCATTGACTAACATTCATAGCTATGCAAATCTAGAGGTTAAAAATAAATATGTTGAAAGCAATTTGATGACTTAACAAAGTAGCAACATAACTTTCATTTGCAGATAAGTATTTTGCAATGCAATGTTTAAAAACCTTAAGATAGATTAAACATGACAAAGCATAATGAGAGATATATTTTATATAACTTTTATTTATTTTAACTAAGTTTTTATAATGGTAGTAGTTTGATACCTGAATCAATTTTCAAGTACAATGTACAATGTTTGTTGAAACATGTCTTTGAGTGACAATATAGAGTTCAGACTAAATCTGTGCTATTGGTTTGTCATCTTTATGCTATAGCCACATGGTGATTTCTCTAAAAATATTAGCTTTGTACTAAGGTACCTAAATATTTTCTAGTTCATTAACTTTTCCAATTCAGTATGAATCTTGCTTATTTTTTTTAAATTTAATTTTGTGTGTGTGTGTGTGTGTGTGTGTGTGTGTGTGTGTGTGTGTGTGTGTGTGTGTGTGTGTGTGTGAATGTGTGTTATAGGGTCAGATGGTTGTTTGTATTTCTGAGCACTCATGCTCAGGTATGACTCAAGATGTAAAGAATTCAGAGATGCCTGATTATCATACAGTATGGATCCCAGGGCTCTCTCATTCCCGTCCTTCAGCATAGTATGAAATGACTTTACATGCTGAGTAGTCTCATTATTTCATAATTTTTACCTTTTGCTTTGTATTTTTCATTGCTTGGGAATTAAGTTGAAAGAATTGCCTATGTCAGACAGATGTTCTTACATTGACACATTCATTCAACACTATTATTTTGTTTAATTCTTCCATACTTACTTTAAAATTTAGTAAATGTGGGTAGAGTGGTTGCATGTGAATTAGACAACCTAATCACATCTGGGAGGAAGGAACTAGAGCAATGAGGTAAAAGCCATGAAAATATCACTAGAAATAAATGGTCGTCCTGGAAAAGTTCAATGCATGAACTCCATTAAGTGATGTATTGTAATCACTAGGAAAAGTCAACTAATGTTTGAGAAGTGGGGGGGTGGTACAGAGTTCATCATTTTCTGTTAGAGAAGACTATCCATCTTTTTTTTTTTTTTTTTTTTTTTTTCTTTTTTTCAGAGCTGGGGACCGAACCCAGGGCCTTGCGCTTCCTAGGTAAGCCACTACCACTGAAACTAAATCCCCAGCCCCAAGACTATCCATCTTTATACTATAATCAGGCTTTCTATGACAACCATTGTTTGGGGACTCTTAATATGCCCTCTGGATGCCTATTTTTCATTTCACCCTATTAAAAATATTAGCTCTAAATACAGAGGTGAATGTTCCCATCCAACTACTGAACTGAGACCAGGGTACCCATTGGAGGAGTTAGAGAAAGGATTGAAGAAGGTGAAGGGGTTTGCCACTCCATAAGAACAATAACAACAACCAATCAGAGCTCCCAGAGACTAAACCGCAATCCAAAGTTTACACAGGGACAGACCCCCTTACTCTGGCTGCATATGTAGCAGAGGATGGCCTTAGTGGGCACCAATGGGAGGAGAAGACCTTAGTCCTGCCAAGGTTGGACCACCCCCCAAATGTCAGGGCAGGGAGGTAGGAAGGAGTGGATAGATAGATGGGGGAATACCCTCATAGAAGTGGGAGGGGGGATGGGATAGGGGATTTATGACTGGGAAACCGGGAAAGGGGATAGATAACATTTGAAATGTAAGTAAAAAAAATTAAATAAAAAATAGAAAATACTCTCTCTTTTTCACATCTATGTTAAGCTTGCAGAAGACATGTGTGAAAAGTAATGCATGTTCATTCCGTATTTTTATTGGATTGGTAAATTAAAAATTAACTGACCAGAAAATATAAGAAACTAATATTTCAAAAACTGAAGGAAAATATTTTATTAAATGTTATACATATATAAATAAAATAGAAGCTTTGCCTTTCTGAATTCATTGAATATACTAATCTATTTGGTTATAGTAGTTGCTATACTTTTGTCCAATGACTCTATTACCTCTTTTCAAAACACTGGCAAAAAGAATGGACAATATACAAGGTTCATTTTTCTGTTGCCCAATTTCATTTGATCCTTTTCATTCTTTTTGGGAGGTAATTATTTTATTTTTCTGAGAATTTCAAACATGTGTAGACATTTATACAATTTTTACTCTTTTCCGCTTCAACTCTTTAATTATTAGTTATGTTATTTTATTTACATTTCCTATGTTATCCCACTTCTCAGTTTCTCCTCCACAAGCTCCCTATTTCATCCCCATTCCCCATAAAGGTACTCCCCCACCACCACTCCTACCTCATGTTCAAGCATGCCCCTAAAAGGGAGCATCAAGCCTTCACAGGAAAAACATCTTCCTATCCCACTGATGCCAGATAAGGCAAAATTCTGCTGCATATGCAGCTGGATTCCTCCATGCCCTTTGAAAGTTGTGACTTAATTGTTACTGTGAAAAATACAATTTTTCATAGAGTTAGATAAAGCAATTTACAAATTAGCTTCTGGAGGAATCACCATCCCTGACGTCAAGCACTATTACAGAGCAATAGTGATAAAAAACTGTATGGTATTGGTACAGATACAGGAAGGTAGATTAGTGGAATAGAATTGAAGATCCAGAAATGAACCCACACAACTATGGTCACTTGATTTTTGACAAAACCTAAAACCATCCAAACGGAAAAGGATAACATTTTTAACAAATGGTGCTGTTCAACTGGAGGCCAACATGTAGAAGAATGCAAATCAATCAATTCTTATTTCCCTGTACAAACCTTAAGTCCAAGGGGATCAAGGACCTCCACATCAAACCAGATACACTCAAACTAATAGATAAAAAAGTAGGGACAAGTCTCGATCACATGAGCATTGGGGAAAATTTCCTTAACAGAACACCAATGACTTATGCTCTAAGATCAAGAATCGACAAATAGGACCCACAAAACTGCAAAGCATCTGTAAGGCAAAACACAGTATCATAGGACAAAACCACAACCAACAGGTTGAAAAAAGATCTTTACCAATTCTGCATCTGATAGAGGACTAATATCCAAAATATACAAAGAACTCAAGAAGTTGGACACCAGAAAGCCAAATAACCCTACTAAAAAGGGGTACAGAGCTAAACAAAAAATTCTCAGCTGAGGAATATCCAAAGTCTGAGAAGTACCTAAACAAATGCTAAACATCCTTAGTCATCAGGGAAATGCAAATCAAAACAACCTTGAGATTCCACCTCACACAAGTCAGAATGGTTAAGATCAAAAACTCAGGTGACAACAGATGCTGACAATGATGTGGAGAAAGAGGAGCACTCCTCCATTGTTGGTGGGATTTCCAAGTGGTACAAACACTCTGGAAATCAGTCTGGAGGTTCCTCGGAAAACAGGACATTCCATTACCTGATGATTCAGCTGTATCTCTCCTGGACATGTACCCAAAAGATACTCCAACATTCAACAAAGATGCATGTTCCACTATGTTCATACCATCCTTATTTATAATAGCCTGAAGCTGGAAAGAATCCAGATGTCTTTCAATACAGGTATGGATCCACAAAATATGGTATATCTATGCAATGGAGTAGTACTCAGCTATCAAAAACAATGACATTATGAAATTCACAGACAAATGGATGGAACTAGAAAATATCATACTGAGTAAGGTAACCAATCACAAAAAAACTACACATGGTGTGCACTCACTGATAAGTGGATAACAGCCCAAAAGCTTGAATTACCTAAGATATAATCCACAGACTACATTAAGCTCAAGAAGAAGGATGATCAAAGTGTGGATGCTTCACTCCTTCTTAAAAGCGGGAAAAAATATATACATAGGAGGGGATATGGAGGCAGAGTTTGGAGCAGAGACTGAAGGAATGATCATTCAGAGCCGCGCCCACATGTGGCCTATATATATATAGCCACCAAAACTAGATAAGATTGATGATGCTAAGAAGTGCATGCTGACATGTACTGGATATAGATGTCTCCTCAGAGACACAGCCAGAGCATGTCTAATACAGGGGTGAATGCTAGCAGTAAACAATTGAACTGAGAATGAAACCCCTGTTGGAGGTATTAGAGTAAGGATAGAAAGAGCTGAAGGTGCTTGCAACCCCATAAGAACAACAATGCCAGAATTCCCAGGGACTAAACCACTACCCAAAGTCTATACACGGACTGACCCAGGGCTCCAGCTGCATATGTAGCAGAGGATGGCCTTGTTGGCGCCAATGGAAGGAGAAGAAGCCCTTGGTCCAAGCAAGGTCGGACAGGATAAGGAATAACATTTGAAATTTAAATAAAAAATATCCAATAAAAGAAATGTAAAAAAAGAAAAAATGTCTATTATATACATATTCTTATACATATACATGCACATATACATATACCATATGCATATGCATATACATATTCATATACATATACAACCTTTTTATGATACTCTGGTGGTTCAATTATATTCTAATTACTCCACAAAAATAATGTTAATTGTTTCAAGAATCAGTCTATGCTCATGTGAACTTGTGGTACCAGTGACCAGAATCATTTGGATAACCTATCGTGTAGCTCATCGTGGAGAAAACTGATTTTGTTTCAATAGGCAATGATTACATACTGTTCTTCATCCAAAGGTAGGAGCTGGTAAATTTGTCCCCACTTACATTGGAAAGTCAACTGAAGGTGTTATTCTTTAGGTCTTGCTTAGGTGGCCATACTTTAAACGTATTATTGGTATAGATCCTCTGTCATATAGAGAAGGCCACATCTTACCTCATGTGTCCTAGTCCTCTTGTTTGTACAGTATTTCTGCACATTTTTTGCACTGTTCTCCAAACCTTGGCTTGTTAATGATGTTATTATTCAGGTCCTGTTTACACAAGCATATTACTGAGATTTTAACCTTGGAATTGATTGAACAATGGTGGAGGTAGAATTTGATCACTTAGAAATAGTCATTAAATAAATATGTATTATACTTAACTGCATAATTGAATAAATAAGTCAATTTTTTCCTGAAATATATAAGGAAGTTTGTCTCTTTTAGTGGAAAAACTATTTCCACCATTTTCTAAAAGTTGGTAAAATATTTATTCTAAAAATAGTAACAAAATATTATTTAACACTATTCTTACTGTGTTTCTATAAAACAGTCTGTGCTAAAACATAACTAGAGTAACTAGAACATAAATCTTGAACCAGCAGACTGATATCAGAAAGGGTGCAAATTTGTTCTAAATTTAGAAATGAATCTGGTGTCATATGTCTCTGAACAATTTTTGAAAACTATATAAAATTAACCCTGAATGTAAATGTAGTTTGGCTTGAGTTTCTAAGTGCATCTGCCTATTGTTTTGCACTCTGTATGCTGGGTCACACAGATGGTAGCATTTATAATCTCCCTTCTTGATTAGTTGACACATTGGAAAGCAGTAGTAAGCCAAAAAACCCTCAATTTTGGATGTCAAAAATTTACAATTACATTGTAAAAAATATGAGAAATAAAATATTTGAGTAGATTTCTTCCATGTAGAATACTCATTCTAAACCATGTCCTCTGAAGTACTGAGAGGTCAACTCATTCATTCACATACGACACCCACTAAAGGCTTTCTTGGACATTAAAAAGAAGCTGGAGATTAACTGTTCTCTGTGGGGAGATACTTCAGTTAAACAGCTCTTTTGATTTCAGTTGGAATCTGTGAATCCCAGGATATCAAATCTGTTTAAGAATTTCATCAAACATCATGAGACTATACTGCAAATTCTGCTCTTAGACATCTTCAGGTGGATTTAGTGTCACAATATTTAAAAGTAATTGTACGCTAAATAAACCAAATACTCAGACATTAACATTATAGAGAATGCTAGGAAAAGGCCCTGAGCTCATTTCGAATTACAACACCCAAACCCTCTGTGAGCCATTGTGCAAAGTGTCAAATAATCTCTTAGGTGATAGGTATTTTTCCTAGCCAGTTTATTTAATATTACTTTGAATTACTTGCCTGCTCTTTAAATACAATTTTATAAGGGTACCTATGAGTATTATCAACACCAGCTAAACTTTTATTTCTGTGCATCATATGTGCTTGCATGTAAGCCTGGGCAGCTCTGTGTGTAGGAGGGTCTGAAGGACAATGGTTCATGTGTGCATATCATTCCAAACACCTTTCATTGTATTTTCACTAGGTACTTACTGAACCCAAAGCTCACTCATTCCGAAAGATCAGATGGACAGTGTACCCTTGAATGTACCTGTCTCTCCTCCTAAGTGATGTTCCAGGCACGTGCCACTGTCCTTGACATTTACCTGGGTTCTGATTCCAACGCAGGTCCTCCTGGTTATGAACGAGCACTTTATTTACTGGGATGCTTTGTTGGGTCATTACAAAACGAGGGACTAAATGGAAAATTGTTCTCCTTCCAGGTAAATTATAATAGTGGTACCTTAATTGAAATTTTAAAGAGGTTTTACTGTGTTCCCTTCTCTTTTTTAATTGGATAATTTATGTATTTACATTTCAAATGTTATCCCCTTTCCTGGTGTCTCCTCCCAAAATACCCTGTCCATAATTCCTCCCTCTGCTTCTATGTGGATGCTCCCACTCCAACCACCTACTCCCACCTCAGCACCCTGGCATTTCCCTAATACTGGGGAAACAAGCCTTCACAGGACCAAGGGCTTCTCCTCTTTTTTTTTTTTATCTTTATTAACTTGAGTATTTCTTATTTACATTTCGATTGTTATTCCCCTTCCTGGTTTCTGGGCCAACATCCCCCTAACCTCTACTCCTCCCCTTATATATGGGCTTCCCCTCCCCATCCTTCCCCTATTACCACCCTCCCCCCAACAATCACATTCACTGGGGGTTCAGTCTTGGCAGGGCCAAGGGCTTCCCCTTCCACTGGTGCTCTTACTGGGCTATTCATTGCTACCTATGAGGTTGATGCTGGACAATGCCATCCTCTGTTACATATGCTGCTGGAACTGTGGGTTCCTCGCCTGCCCGCCAATGTGAATTCTTTGGTGGTTTAGTCCTTGGGAGCTCTGAGGTGTCTGGTTGGTAGACATTGTTGTTCTTCCTATGGGGGGTAATTGTTGCTATCAAAGACAAAAGATTCACTGTTAGTTCTCTGAAGGATTAAGGTGGCTTTGTGAGTATGACACTAACAACATAGGTTTTAATAATTACCATTTTCAAATGGAGTGATTTGTCCTATGTCTGTCTTCTTTCTCTGAAGAAACTGATCCCTCACCAGCAGTTGATGCAGTCATTGAACTGGCACCACTCTTTTTTACTTGTTTGTTTGTTTGTTTTTCTCCATATTCTTAAGTACTTTATCATCATACCAGTTGGAGTTTATTAACTACACAATACTGAGCAAATGGTCCTTGCCTGTCAAATATTCCCAAACTAATTCCTTGCTATATATTCTTTTCTTTTTTTCTTGGATATTTTTAATTTGCATTTCAAATATTACTTCCTCTTCTGGTTTCCTGTCCATAAGCCTCCTAGTTCTTCTATGAGGGTGTTCCCCCTCCCCAACCTGCCTCCCTGCCTTGAAATTCCCCTACGCTGAGGGATAGGGATCCAGCCTTGGTAAGTCAAAGGGCTTCTGCTCCCATTGGTACCCAACAAGGCCATCCTCTGCTACATTTTTAGCTGCAGCCATGGGTCTGTCCAGGTGTATCCTTTGGATAATGGTTTATTCTCCCGGAGCTCTGGTTGATTGGTATTTTTCTTATAGGGTTGTAAGCACCTTCGGCTCCTTCAATCCTTTGTCTAACTCCTCCAATCATGACCCCATTCTGAGTTAAATGATTGACTGCGTGCATTCATCTATGTATTTGTCAGGGTTTGACAAATCCTTTCAGAAACAGCTATATCATGATCCTGTCAGCATACTTTTCTTGGCATCAGTAGTATTGTCAGTGTTTGGTGGCTCTATGTATATGGGCTGGATCTCCAGGTGGGGCACGCTCTGAATGGCCAATACTTCAGTCTCTGCTCCAAACATTTTCTCCATACCTCCTCCTATGAATGTTTTGGTTTTCCCTTCTAAGAGGAACTGAAGCATCCACACTTTGGTCATCCTTCTTCTTGAGCTTCATGTGGTCTGTGGATTATATCTGAGTAATTCAAGCTTTTGGGCTACTATCCGTTTATCAGTGAGTGCATACCATGTGTGTTTTCTTCTGATTGGATTACCACACTCAGGATGATATTTTCGAGTTCCATCCATTTGCCTATGAATTTTATGATAGCTGAATAGTACTCCATTGTGTAGATGTACCACATTTTTTTTTTAATCCATTCATCTGTTGGAGGGCATCTGGGAATCTTTCCACCTTCTGGCTATTGTGAATAAGGATGCTATGAACATGTGAAGTATGTCTCATTGTATGTTGGAGCATCTTTTGGGTATATGCCCAGAGGTAGTATAGCTGGGTCCTCAGGTGGTATAATGTCCAGTTTTCAGAGGAACCTCCAGATGATTTCCACGTTATTTGTGCCATCTTGCAATCGTACCAAAAATAGAAGAGTGTTCCTCTTTCTCCATATCCTTGCCAGCATCTGTTGTCACCTGAATTTTGATTTTAACCATTCTGACTGGTGTGAGATAGAATCAGGGTTGTTTTGATTTTCATTTTCCTGATGAGTAAGGGTGTTGAACACTTCTCTAGCTACTTCTCAGCCTCAGATATTCCTCAGATGAGAATTCTTTTTACCTCTGTATACCACTCTTTTAATAGGTTATTTGATCCTCTGGAGTCTAACTTATTGAGTTCATTGTACATATTGGATATTAGCCCTCTATATGATGTAGGGTTGGTAAAGATCTTTTACCAATCTGTTGGACGCCATTTTGTCCAAATGACAGTGTCTTTTGCCCTATAGAATCCTTGCAATTTTATGAGTTCCCATTTGTTCATTCTTGATCTTAGAGCATAAGCCATTGATGTTCTCTTCTGGAAATTTTCCCCAGTGCCCATGTGATTGAGACTCTTCCCCACTTTTTCTTCTATTATTTTGGGTATATCTGGTTTGATGTGGAGGTCTTTGATCCACTTGGATTTGAGCTTTGTACAGAATCATCAGAATGAATATTTCGCATTCTTGTACAAGCTGACCTCCAGTTGAAACAACACCATTTGTTTGAAATGCTATGTTTTTTCCACTGGATCGTTTTATGTCCTTTGTGAATTAATTCTCTCAATCCATGATCATGGGAGATGATCTTCAATTTCTTTCTTCAGAGACTTGAAGTTCTTTTCATACAGATCTTTCACTTGCTTGGTTAGAGTTACACCGAGGCATATCATATTATTTGTGACTATTGTGAAGGGCTTCGTTTCTCTAATTCTTTCTCAGCCTGTTCCTCCTTTGAGTAGAGGAAGGTTACTGATTTGAGTTAATTATCCAGCCACATGACTGAAGTTATTTATCAGGCTTTGTAGTTCTCTGGTGTAATTTTTGAGGTTACATAAGAATACTATCATATCATCTGCAAATACTAATATTCTGACTTTTTCCTTTTCAATTTTGTGGTCCAATTGCTCTGACTAGGAATTGAATAAGTAGGGAGAGAGTAGACAGCCTTGTCTTTTCCCTGATTTTAGTGCGACTGCTTCAAGTTTCTCTCCATTTAGCTTCATGTTGGCTACTGCTTTGCTGTATATTGCTTTTACTATTTTCAAGTATGGACTTTGAATTCCTGATCTTTCCAGGACTTTTAAGGTGAAGGGGTGTTGAATTTTGTCAAATAATTTCTCAGCATCTAATGAGATGATCATGTGGATTTTTATTTTGAATTTGTTCATATAGTGTATTACATGATGGATTTTCATATATTGAACCATCCCTACATCCCTGGGATGAAGCCTATTTGATCATGATAAATGATCCTTTTGATGTTGGAATTATTTTTGAGTATTTTTGCATCGATAATCATAAGGGAAATTGTTCTGAAGTTTTCTTTCTTTGTTGTATCTTTGTGTGGTTGAAGTGTAATGTGGCTTCATAAAACTCTTTTCACTTCTTAGAAATCTAAAGATTATGAGTTGTGATATATGCATTTGTTGTAAGTAGCACTAGCCTGTGGTGCTTGTGAATGACATAAAGTAGATTATAGTACCTATGCTGTCATATGTTAAAAGAGGCTGTATATCTGGTAACAGATTTAATATTGCTTGTCAGAATCACAAAAAGCATGAGTACATTAATAAAATTTTCTCACCCTCTTAAATTCCTAAAACTATTTCTAGGACCACCTTATCTCAATCTATCTTAATGGAATTTTAGAAACTTTGCTACAAAAATCAAATGAGTGGTAGATGATTGGTAGGCAGATAATTAGATGTATCTAGTAGACATTTTGATAGAAATATATATACTACATTGGTATATAATTGACAGATATTTATATATATAAATTATAGATAGATATTTAGTTAATAGGTGTTCGTTAACTCAAAGTTAGAAGAACTATATCATCACTATCAAGTTCCAGATAGAGAATAAAACAAGAAAACTTCATATATATTTACATTTTCACATATAACGTATATATATGGTATATAGTACATAATTTATTTATTATAATATACAATGTATATTTTAATATACCAGTGAGTGATAACTAAGAGATTTCTTCTGTATGTGTGGTATATATAGTTTGGTGTGGGTATGTCCACTTATCTCTTCTGGTAAGCATATACATGTATGTGCAAGCTGTTGGAGACAGAGTGTTCTATCAGTTTCCTTCCTCTGTAGTTACCAATATCATTTATTGATATGGTGTCAGTGAACCTAGTTATCATCTGTTCACTAAGTAGACTGGTGAGTGTGTTCTTTCATTCTTCATGTCTAACCCAATACTCTTGTTTGGAACCTCTACCACCACGTCCAATATTTCACACAGGTCTCATGGATTTGACCTCAGGTTAAATGTTGTATAGCAGGTACTTTACTAATGAAACACTTTTCCAACCAGAAACATAAAATTTAGAAAGTCTATGACATTTATTATTAGAGAAATAGTCATTTTGACAAAGAAACTAGTCTTCCAAGAAATCACAATTACTAGAGATGTAATTCAATTTACATTTGGGAATAGATCTGGAGTACTGTTTCACATATATGTGGATGGATGGCTCAGCCTTTGCTAGTGGTCAAAGAATGTTTACCTATTATCTGTTATTAAGAAATAAGGTGCCTCATTAGCGCAGTAGGTAGCGTGTCAGTCTCATAAGAAATACTAAGTAAGATTTGGGGGAACTAGAGACACACAATAGTATGATGTAGAAAGTGCTCTTCCTGGGGATTTTAAATTCTTCAGTGCCTCCTCCAACTTTGCACTTCACTTTTCTAGTTAATTGATTAAGAAGTAGTGATTTTCTCATTACAGACCACAAGAATTCTTTGTTATGGGCATAGTCTTACTAAAATAAGAAAGATATGCTAGTATAGAAGGAAAACCTTGGGAGACAATTATATCGCTTCTTTCCTAGCATAGTGCCCATCTCTTCTCTTGTAGCAAGCCAGGCATATCATGACTCCTGGCAGGTTGTTTATGTTGGAGTAGTCAAAATATTTTCTCATTTAGAAAAGCAATTATTTGATGTTTAGATTTCTTTCTTTTTACTACCAGTTTCATAATCATTAGGCTTTCTATAATGTATATTAGAAACTCTAAAATGATCTTCTTTTCATACAAATAGCACAATGTAAGTATATAAAATGTTATATATTCAAACCCATTAGTTAGTGGCATGCCTTTAACTCCATATTGACCTAAACATGCAGGGCAGATCAGTGCACACAGTGGACACATCTGTGCTATTTTCATTTTTTCTCCCTGCATTCTCCAAATTTTTTTCTTGAAATAAATATTTTCATGATACTACTTTATTGGACTTGTTGTGATCTCTCTCACAATAAATGAACAATAAATCACATAATGCAATAACCTTACTAAATTTTAGTAATTAATTGTACAATGCAGTATTTGTACCTTTGTCTGAGGAACTGTTGAAAATCTTAGCAATGTGTGATTCTATTTTCTTTTTTTTAACCATAGCATAATCTTTTCTCTTTAAATATAAAGTGATTCTGGTAAAAGGAAATACTTCAGTATTACAGCTGAAAACTTCCTTGGAAAAATGTCTTTTCCTGGCCTACAAGGATTATTTGGGTTAGAGCCTTGAATTTGAAGCAGAAAATGCATTATTTCCTATAAATATATACTGATCTACAAGAGTTTCACCATAGCAACTATGCTCTCAGTAAGTCTGTAGGGCATCTTGTTCAAATTTTCCCATAGAGAAGTCAAACCATTAAGAGCTCAGACTTCTATGTAACAAAATTTTGAATTGTGCTACAGTTTAATACTCTATTGATTTTAATATATCACCAGACCGCCCATCTCTCCTATGTATTTATGAATATGTGTTAACGCAGCCACGTTTATGTAATTAACTTTTGTGAATCAAAGGACTGTGGTTATTTTTATGACTGCAGTGCTAAGAAATTAGTGACCTTTTTTTAAATTTTAATCACATGAACAGTATCAGGTGCTATTCTAACTGCATTCTATCAATAGTTATTTTAATTCTACATGAAAATTTGTATTGCTGATAAGATGCACACTTTATGAATATGCAAATGGTATCATTGAGGTTCAATGCCCAGACTGACCTACAGTTTAATATATAACTATAAACTCCCTTTCTAAGTGATCAAGTACTGGAAAGAGAGATCTACACCATAATATTGGGGCTTTGGACATGTAAGCATCTGTTAGAAAAGGGGAAACACCATTTTCCATTGGAAGGGTTGCAAGCTATTTTATCTACAATGGGAATCAATGTAAAGAATGCTCAAAATGAAAACAAAAGTCTAGGTTATGAACCAGCTACACTAATCCTTTGTATATATCTAAAACTTTTCATCTACCCTTTAGATATTTATGTAGCTGTGCTCATTGCTGCTCTATTCTCAACAACTATGGAATGAAAGATACCTAAATGTTTTTCAGCTGTCAAATGGATATGGACAGTAAGGTACCTATATACAATGGAGTAATATTCTGCTGTAATGATAAATGAAATAATGAAGTACAGGTAAATAGCTAAGAGTAGAGAATATTATACTGAGTTAGATAACATTGAACCAGCAGGAGAAACTTCACCAGTTCTACTTTATTTGTTGGGCTCAGGTCTGAAGTTTTAGATTTGACCTGGAGTAACTGCAAATATGAACATGGTAAATAAAGAACCACTGTAATGAAGCTTTAGAGAGGTGAAGAGCAGGAGATAAGTGTTATAAAGAGGAGACACTTAGAAAACTGTAATAGGAGAAATTAACCAGGATAGAATAAGAGAACAACAAATAAAGAAATCAAGTGCGGTAAATATCCCTAAGAAAGTTCTTTTTTTTTTCTTTATTAACTTGAGTATTTCTTATTTACATTTCGATTGTTATTCCCTTATCCGGTTTCCGGGCCAACATCCCCCTCCACCCTCCCCTTCAATATGGGTATTCCCCTCCCCATCCTCCCCCCATTACCGCCCTCCCCCCAACAATCACGTTCACTGGAGGTTCAGTCTTAGCAAGACCAAGGGCTTCCCCTTCCACTGGTGCTCTTACTAGGCTATTCATTGCTACCTATGAGGTTGGAGCCCAGCGTCAGTCCATGTATAGTCTTACATAGGCAAATGCCAGCAGCGAACCACTGAACTGAGAACAGGACCCCCGTTGAAGGAATCAGAGAAAGGACTGGAAGAGCTTGAAGGGGCCCGAGACCCCATATGCCAAGCAACATGCCTCTATGAAATCTGAACAAGCAACAATGCCAAGCAACCAGAGCTTCCAGTGACTAAGCCACTACCCAATGTATTTGCTGTATTCTGGCTGTGTCTCTCAGAAGAGATCTACATCCAGTTCCTGTCGGCCTGCACTTCTTTGCTTCATCCATCTTGTCTAATTGGGTGGCTGTATATGTATGGGCCACATGTGGGGCAGGCTCGGAATGGGTGTTCCTTCTGCGTCTGTTTTAATCTTTGCCTCCCTATTCCCTGCCAAGGGTATACTTGTTCCCCTTTTAAAGAATGAGTTTAGCATTCACATTTTGATCATCAGTCTTGAGTTTCATGTGTTCTGTGCATCTAGGGTAATTCAAGCATTTGGGCTAATAGCCACTTATCAATGAGTGCATATCATCTGTGTTTTTGTGATTGGGTTACCTCACTCAGGATGATATTTTCCAGTTCCCTCCATTTGCCTATGAATTTCATGAAGTCATTGTTTTTGACAGCTGAGTAGTACTCCATTGTGTAGATGTACCACAATTCTGTATCCATTCCTCTGTTGAAGGGCATCTGGGTTCTTTCCAGCTTCTGGCTATTATAAATAAGTCTGCTATGAACATAGTGGAGCACGTGTCTTTGTTATATGTTGTGGCATCTTTTGGGTATATGCCCAATAGAGGTATAGCTGGGTCCTCAGGTATTTCAATGTCCAATTTTCTGAGGAACCTCCAGACTGATTTCCAGAATGGTTTTACCAGTCTGCAATCCCACCAACAATGGAGGAGTGTTCCTCTTTCTCCACATCCTCGACAGCATTTGCTGTCACATGAGTTTTTGATCTTAGCCATTCTCACTGCTGTGAGGTGAAATATCAGGGTTGTTTTGATTTGCATTTCCCTTATGATTAAAGAGGTTGAACATTTCTTTAGGTGTTTTCAGCCATTCGGCATTCCTCAGCTGTGAATTCTTATTAAAGTACATACTGAAACTTATTTTATGTTTTCTAACAGTTATATATGTGTTAAGCATTTGAAAATTTTAACTTTTGATTTAACTGGTATTCACCAGGAAGAATAGTCCCTCAAGACTACCTCCAACAGACTGGAATTAACTGTGCTTACTACCAAGGGATTAAAGTAATAGCTAGTTCTATATAGCTCTTACTGGGGGGGGGGGAGGTTGGATGATTAAAAGAGCCAGAAGACAAAGAGATCTACTGTGAAATAGTGTTGTCTTCACAAAAGTGTTGCCTCTATGAAATCTGAACAATATGGTTTCTGGAAAAAGACTTCAAATTAACAATCTAATTGACATGCAAATGGGGATAGAGTAAATCTCACAAGACCTTACCAGTAGATGAAGTGCTATAGGAGAATAATAACTACTGAGAGCAGGAGAATCACCTACAAACTTCAATGACCAGGCGGCAATATATTCTGAAAGGTGATAGCCAACAGCTGTCTAATTGTACTCCAAGCATTTTCAGCAGTAGAAAATGAATGCCTGGCACTGTATAAACGCCCAATTACCCATATCTTGTTAGGTCATGAAACCTAGAGGAGAATCTGCTACTGCTACTTCCCAGAGCCAATGCAATTTCTACTGTACTTTGAATACTTGTCCTTACACCTGGACATAAGTGGGGCTCTCATCCTCGTCCAATATGGTTTTTATTTTTATTTTTCTTTGTTTTGTTTTGGAGCAGGGAGATGATTACAGAAAGAAACACTAATGAAGAAACAGTAATAAAGAAGAGAATGGCTGACCATGGAGCGGCCAAATTTAATACATACATTTTTAATGAATTTTACCCATATAGCAGGATGTTACGTGGGGGGGGGTTATTATAAGAGCCAGAAGACAAGGTGATCTACTGTGAAATACTGTCTTCTTCTTATGACAAAACAGTTGTTTCAATGAAATTTGAACAGTATAGTTTCTGGAACAAGAATTTAAATTGCCAATCTAATTGACTTGCCAATATAGATACCAGAAATCTCATAAGACCTTACCAGGAGGTAAAGTTCTATAGGTGAATTTTGACTGGTGAGAGAAGGAAAATCATTATATTCTAGCGACATAAGCCACTGGATAGGCAGCACAATGTCAAGAAGTCAGACCTAAATTTATTTGTGAAGAACACTAAATGAATCCAGCAAACTTTAATCATAAATCTTCTTTTTTCTGTTATTCTCTTTCTCTGTCTCCCTTCCTCCCTTTATATCATCTCTATCTATCTATCTATGTATCTATCTATCTATCTATGTATCTATCTATCTATCTATCTATCTATCTATCTATCTATCTATCTTCATCACTCTTCTGTCGTATCTATCTATCCATCTATAATCATTCTGCCTATCTAACTCACACATGTCTTTAAAGAATAAGAAGTCATGAATTTGAGAAGGAGTTGGATGGACATAAGAGGAGTTGGAGGAAGAAGGAAGAAGCTGAGTACTCACACCAAAGGAATTACTGGATATCTAAACACACCAGAAAAGCAAGATGTGGATTTACAATTACATCTCATAATGATGATAGAGGGCTTTAAGAAAGACATAAATAACCCCCTTAAGGAGATACAGGACAACAAGGGTAAATAAGTAGAAGCCTTTAAAGA
Organism: Rattus rattus; assembly: GCF_011064425.1. Classification (NCBI taxonomy): domain Eukaryota; kingdom Metazoa; phylum Chordata; class Mammalia; order Rodentia; family Muridae; genus Rattus; species Rattus rattus. The sequence continues at coordinate 35,813,505 of NC_046166.1, forward strand.
GAAAATAGAAAAAAAACCCTTAAAGAGTTACAGGAAAGCAAAATCAAATAGGTGACGGAATTGAACAAAATCATCCAAGATTTAAAAATGGAAGTATAAACAATAAAAAAAGCACAAAGGGAGACAACACTGGAAATAGGAAACCTAGGGAAGAGATCAGGAGTCATAGATGCAAGCTTCATCAGCAGAATACAAGAAATAGAAGAGAGATTCTCAGAGGCAGAAGATACCATAGAAAACATCAACATAACCATCAAAGATAATAAAAAGTGCAAAAAGCTCCTATCCCAAAACGTTAAGGAAATCCAGGACACAATGAGAAGATCAAAACTAAGGATAATAGGTATAGGGGAGATTGAAGACTCCCAAATTAAGGCCAGTAAATATCTTCAACAAAATTATAGGAGAAAACTTCCTTAACCTAATAAAAGAAATGCCCACAAACATACACGAAAGCCTATAGAACTCCAAATAGATTTGACCAGAAAAGAAATTCCTGCCATCACATAATAGTCAAAACATCAAATCCACAAAATAAAGAAAGAATATTAAAAGCAGTAAGGGAGAAAGGACAAATAAAATATGAAGGAAGACTTATAAGAATTACAACAGACTTCTCACCAGAGACTATGAAAGCTAGAAGATCCTGGGCAGATGTCATACAGACCCTAAGAGAACACAATTGCCAGCCCAGGCCACTATACCCAGCAAAACTCTCAATTAACATAGATGGAGAAAACAAGATATTCCCTGAAAAAATCAAATGTACACAATATCTTTCTACAAATCCAGCCCTACAAAGGATAATAGATGGAAAACTCCAACTCAGGGAGGGAACTACCTTAGACTAAAAGACTGGAAAATAACTTTCCAAGAAAATGATCCAAAGAAACAAACTGGAGTAGCCATTCTAATATCGAATAAAATCAACTTTCAACCAAAAGTCATCCAAAAACTTAAAATTCACCAAGATGAACTCTCGATCTTGAATATCTATGCTACAAATGCAAGGGCACCTACATTCATAAAAGAAACCTTACTAAAGCTCAAATCACACATTGCATCTCACATAAGAATAGTATGAGATTTCAACATCCCGCTCTCATCAATGGACAGAACATGGAAACAGAAATTAGCCAGAGACATAAACTAACAGAAATTATGAATCAATGGACTTAACAGATATTTATAGAAAATTTCATCTTAAAACAAAAGGATATACCCTCTTCTCAGCACCTCATGGTATCTTCTCCAAAATTGACCATATAATCAATCCCATAACAGGCCTCAACAGGTACAGAAAGATAACCCATGCATCCTATCAGATCACCACAGACTAATGATGTTCTTCAGTAACAAAAATGAGGAAAGAACACTCACATATACATGGAAGATGAACAACGCTCTACTTAATGATAACTTGGTCAAGGAAGAAGTTAAAGGATTTTTAGAATTTAATGGAAATGAAGGGACAAGATACCAAAACTAATAGGACAATGAAAACAGTGCTAAGAAGAAAACTCATAGCTCTGAGTGTCTGCAATGAGAAACAGAAGAGAGCATACATTAGCAGCTTGATAGCACACCTAAAAGCTCTAGAACAAAAAAAGCAAATACACTCAAGAGGAGTAGGCAGCAGGAAATAATCAAACTCAGGCCTGAAATCAACCAAATGGAAACAAAATGAACTATACAGAAAATCAACAACACCCTGAGCTGGTTCATTGTGAAAATAAAAAGATTGATAAACCATTAGCCAGACTAACCAGAGGGTACAGAGTGTGTATCCAAATTAAGAAAATCAGAAATGAACAGGGAAACATAACAAGGTAAACTGTAGAAATTCAAAAAAATCATCAGATTCCACTACAAAAATCTAAATTCAACAAAACTGGAAAATCTCGATAATATCAACAATTTTCTAGACAGATACCAGGATAACTTAAATCAGGATCAGATAAACCATCTAAACACTCCCATAACTCCTGAATATATAGAAGCAGTTATTAAATGTCTCCCAAACAAGATAATACCAGGACCAGATGTGTTTATTGCAGAATTCTATGAGACCTTCATAAAAGACATAATGCCAATATTGTCCAAATTATTTCACAAAACAAAAACAGAAGGAACACTACTCAATTCCTTCTATGAAGCCACAATTACACTTATACCTAAACCATACAAAGACTAAACAAAGAAAGAGAACTTCATACCAATTTCCTTTATGAATATCAGTGCAAAAATACTCAGTAAAATTCTCCCAAATGCAATCTATGGACACCTCAAAACAATCATCCATCATTATCAAGTAGGCTTCATCCCAGAGATTCAGTGATGGTTCTATATACAGAAATCCATCAATGTAATCCAGTATGGAAACATATTCATTTTTGTTTCCCTGATGAGTAAGGATGTTGAATATTTCTTTAGGTACCTCTCAGCCATTTGATATTCCTCAACTGAGAATTCTTTATTTAGCTCTGTACTAAATAGTGTTTATTATTTTTAATAGTGTTATTTGATTCTCTAGAGTCTATCTTCTTGAGCTATTTGTATATATTGGATATTAACCATCTATTGGATATAGGATTGGTAAAAGTCTTTTTCCAATTTGTTGGTTGCTGTCTTGTCCTAATGACAGAATCCTTTGCCTTACAGAAAGTTTGCAGTTTTATGAGATCCCATTTGTCGATTCTTGATCTTGGAGCATAAGTCATTGGTGTTTTGTTCAGGAAAGTTTCCCCAGTGCCCATGTGTTCAAAGCTCTTCCCACTTCTATTAGTTTTAGTGTACCTTGTTTTATGTGAAGGTCCTTGACCCACTTGAACTTGAGCTTTGTACAGGCAATAAGAATGGATCACTTTGCATTCTCATACATGCTGATCTCCAGTTGAACCAGCATCTTTTGTTTAAAATGCTATCTTTTTTCCACTGGAAGTTTTAAACTCCTTTGTCAAAGATCAAATGGTCATAGGTGTGGGGATTCATTTCTGGGACTTCAAGTCTAGTGCATTGATCTACCTGCCTGTATCTGTAGCAATAGCATACCGATTTTATCACTATTTCTCTAATACGGCTTGAGTTCAGGGATGGTGATTCCCCCAGAAGTTGGTTTATTGTTAAGGATTGTTTTCACTGTCCTGTGTTTTTTGTTATTCCAAATGCATTTGAAAATTCCTCTTTCTAACTTTGAAGAATTCAATTGGAATTTTGATCAGGATTGCATTGAGTCTGTAGATTGCTTTTGGGAAAATGACCATTTTTACTAAATTAATCCTGCTAATCCATGAAATTCCATATTACATCATTTATAATAGCTAAGATCAAAAACACAGGTGACAACAGATGATAGTGAGAATGTGAAGAAGGAGAAACTCTCCTCTACTTTTGGTGGGATTGCAAGCTGGTACAACCACTCTAGAAATCAGTCTGGAGATTCCTCAGAAAATTAGACATAGTACTACCAGAGGACTCAGCTATACTGTTCCTGGGCGTATACCCCAATGATGTTTGAACATATAACAAGGACATATGCTCCTCTGTGTTCATAGCAACCTTATTTATAATTGCCAGAAGCTATAAAATACCCAGATGCCATTTAACAAAGGCATGGACACATAAAATGTGGTACATCTACACAGCTAACAAAAACAATGACTTCATGAAATTCAGAGGCAAATGGATGGAACTAGAAAATATCATCTTCAGTGAGGTAAGTTAATAACAAAGAAATACACATTGTATGCACTCACTGATAAATGGATATTAGCCCAAAAGCTCAAATTACCCAGGATATAATCCATAGGCCACATGAAGCTCAAGAAGGATGATGACCAATGTGTGGATGTTTCAGTCCTTCTTAAAAGAGGAAACAAAAATATTGATATGAGGAGATACGGAGGCAAATTTTGGAGCAGAGACAGAAGGACTGGCCATTCAGTGGCTGCCTCACCTGGACCTCCAGCCCATGTGCATACAGTCACCAAACCCAATCAATATTACTGATGCCAAGGAGTGCATGCTGACAGGAGCCCTATATAGCTGTCTCCTGAAAGATTTTGCCAGAGCACGACAAGTACAAAGTCAAATGCTACAGGCAAACCATTGGATTTAGAATGGGGCACCCATTGAAAAAGTTTGAAAAAGGATTGAGAAGCTGAAATGGATTGCAATCCCCTAAGAACAACAATAGCAACCAACCAGAGCTACCAGAGACTAAACCACTACCCAAAGTGTGCACATGGACCGACCATGGCTCCAGCTACATGTGTAGCAGAGGACGGCCTTGTTGGGCAGCAACGGGAGGGGAAGCCCTTGGTCCTGCCAAGGCTGACAAACATACCCCTCATGCCAGTGTAGGTGTATGTCAGTGCAGGGAGGCTTGAAGTTGTGGGTGGTTGGGGAGAGGGAATACCCTTATAGAAGGATGGGGTGGGAGGAATGGGATAGGGGAATTATGTACAGGAAACTGGGAAAGGGCTAGATAACATTTGAAATATAAAAAAATCCAATAAAAGATTGTTAACCAGTGAAGTGTTTAAGTATTCAGTATAAATCCAATAATTATAAAGTAAAACAAGTGCAATAAAATAATATTTAAAATGAAAAAAATCATAATACACACACATACATATATATATGTATGTGTGTGTGTGTGTGTGTGTGTGTGTGTGTGTGTGTGTGTGTGTGTGATCTCAGAGAGAGTATGAATGCCCTGTCTGATGATGTGGATGCTTTTATATTGGTTTTATAGGTCTACTCACATTGGTGTTATAAAACAGCCATGGCTAGTGAACTTTTATGTAATATTCAGTGAGTTTAAATCTTTACCTAAAGTTTATTTTAGAGAAGAACCATCAGTATTGTCTACATGAGTCAAGTAGTCAACTTTCTTTTCTTAGACATATTCAAATGACCATCATACATACAGCAAGACCAAATGTTACCTGTCATGAGAATACACCAGTATTTGTAAGCCATTCAGATTAATTCTCCTTCAATATTTTTATAATGTGAAGTCAGTGAATTTGACTTAGGAGAAAATAATTTTGTTGAACTATTTGAATGACTTGGTAATGGTGTTTTCATTACAAATAGCTTCATGATATTGCCTTATATTGTGTTAATAAGGCAGTTAAGAATACATATTTCTTTTCTGTGTTTGAAACTAGTATGGTTCTCTCACTTGGAAAAGGCCATTGAAATTGTTACTTTTTTCATATTACTGTAGGTGATAGATGAATGAGGAGTGATGTTGTCTTCTATATGACGTATGTCTTGCTTCAAACTGAATGCTTTTATCTTTAGAAAATATAATAATATAATATTCTGAATAATATAATAGCAGTGTCCACATTTAAATTTAACATTAAAATATAACATTGAAAACTCAGAACCTGATCAGATGGCTAATGATCTAAGAGCAATTGCTGCTCTATCAGGAGACCTCGGTTTGGTCTCTAACACTTGTTGGCTCACAAAATTGTGAATCCAATTTCAGGGGATCCAACAACAACAACAACAACAACAACAACAACAACAACAACAACAACAACAACAAAATAGTACTTATATATATTAAGCCAAAACAATCATATACACAGGAAAAAACAAATAAATTTAATATTTCACAGAATAGTCCTCATGGTACTTTTATCTATCAATTAAATGAAATGTTTAATAAGGATTTCTTTCAAAATAGATACATGTTTAAAGCCTTTATAATTGATGGTGACTAGAATTTATTATTTGCATAAAAATTTCACCTCAACTATGTACATATAAATTTTCTAACATGTTTTAAAATATAGTTGGTGTTAATGTTTAGTTGGTTAGTGACTTTAAGTTGTGTGTATAGATTTCTGGTGAGTATGTGCTCAGCATGTAAAAATTCATATTGTTGAACACTACTAACCCTAGAAAGTAATAATTAAAGAAGCCAAGTTAAAATGTTTTTGATATATTTTGTTCATTACAACTATATCATATTTCTTTGTATTAAATTATTATTAAGTGATGTTTTATTTATAATTATAAGAAACCAAATAGTAATTATTAATACATCCTAAAATAAAGTTTTTCTTAATTTTTCATCTCATAAGTCTGTTTGCCCGCGTGGATGACTTGAGTGTGCTATTTGTATGCCTGTGCCATCAGAAGCAGAAGAAGGTATAAGATTATCAGATACCCTGGAACTTGACTTACAGGTGGTTCCTAAGTGACACGTGGGTTCTAAGGATGCACCTCTGTACTGCACAGTGCTCTTAACTCCATTCCTGAAAGTATACATTCAAGTAAGATTTCCAATATTATATCACACATTCTCAATTTCTTAAAAAATGAGAAAACAATACTTGGCATGGTGAATAAGGAAAAATAATTCTTATAACACTATTGACAAAAATTTCTGGATTTACTCAAGTTTAGATGAATATTTATGATATTTTTCTTCTATTATACCTCTAAAATGCACATAGTTATTCTATTACTTATTTCAATGCAACAATAAAATGCAAACATTGTTAATGTAAAATGAGATAGATGGATAGATATATAAAATCCATGTTTTCATAGGCAAGTGAATATGCTGTAATTTTCCTTTCATGCTACATCAAACCCTATATTGTGAAAATAAACATGTCACAAACTGAAATGTACAAAATAAATCAGGAAAATATTGAAATGTAAACAATATTTCAAAGAGCGTATACCATGAATTCTCTGTGCACAGAGTCTAAAATAAGAATTTTTATAATAAATCAAAGCTCAAATAAAAGCATACCTTCATGATATTAGAGTGCAATAGATTTTTGCTTGCTCTGTACTAGAATGAGTCATAATACAAAGCAAAATTAAAATTAAATTATTCCATAAGAATGAATGAAGTTCAATACTCAGGTGCAGCTTTAAAGCCAATGCATTACAAGTTTGTATTTCAAATTATATTACAATTCTAAAAAAATAAGCAAAAGCATTGTATGTAATTAAGAGCCTTCCTATGGGTGGTGAAGTCATAGCCTAGACTTAATCAGTAGTTCTTTATGTAACAGGAAATTTTAATTACTTGATGTTTATATAATATAAATTTCTTACATGGAATATATATGCTAATAAAATGTTCTACATTTTGAGAAGGTATGCCTCTAACACATACTTTCTTTTATAAGATTTGCCTAGGTAAATTTAGTTCCAGGGGAAAGAATCCAGTTCTGTTACATATGCTGCCCTCTCTGTCCTCTATGAGCACTGCAGATACACAGTTCATGGATACGCGGTCAGGGAAGTACGCATACGCATAATATTAAATAAAATTGTAAGAAATAATTATGAAACCACTTACAGTTTTGTTTAATGCAACTTTTAATTTCAGATGTGGATAGTTCACTTGTTAAGAGCAGGTAACATGGTATAGAAGCAATCATGAATCAGACAAGCCCAAGTTTACTCACTTGGAGGTCGAGAAGGCCAGGATGGAGACGAAATCAAAAAGTTTAGCCATGGAATTCTGTCATTCTGCCACACGTCAGTTTACAAAGAAAAATCACAGGGATATATCAGAAGTAGGATGAAAAGCACACAGGATCATTGGTAAGTACATTTGAAAGAAATAAGTAAAGTTGCCATGCACCCTGCAAGTCACTAAAGGTGTGAAATTGGCAAAGACAAAATTAGGATACTTTTACTGTACAAAGTAAACTAGCAAACTGTATTACAAAATATAAAACTATATCTCTGTTTAGCAACACACTCACATATACACACATACCTATGTGATTCATAAAACAGAAAAGTTCTTGATCACAACAAAATGATGAAGAACTTCCATGGAAACCTGAAGGAAGGGACACTTTCAAAACTTTTCTTTCAATGGAGAAATAGCCTAATATCAAGTTTATATCAGAAGTCTGAACTTAAGACCTTTAATTTTTTCTTATTGGTTATTTTTTATTTACATTTCAAATGTTTCCCGTCCATAAACCTCCATCCCATTCACCCTCCCCCTTCTTTTCCACCCATCCATCCACCCTTCCCGGGCTCCCCGCTCTGATATTCCCATACACTGGAGGCTACAGCCTTGGCAGGACCAAGGGCTTCTCCTCCCATTGGTGCCCAATAAGGCCATCCTTTACTACATATGCAGCTGTAGTCATGGGCCTGTCCATGTGTCCTCTTTGGATGGTGGTTTAGTCCCTGGGAGCTCTGGTTGGTTGGTATTGCTGTTCTTAAGGGGTTGCAAGTCCCTTCAGCTCCTTCAATCCTTTCTCTAACTCCACTGACGGGGATCCAATTCTCAGTTCAATGGTTGGCTGTGAGCATTCGACTCTTTATTTGTCATGCTGTGGCAGAGCCTCTCAGTTGACAGCTATATCAGGCTCCTGTCAGCATGCACTTCTTGGCATCAGCAATATTGTAGGGGTTTGATGTCTGTATGTGTATAGGCTGGATCCCCAGGCAAAGCAGGCACTGAATGGCCATTCCTTCAGTCTCTGCTCCAAAATATGTTTCCATATCTCCTCCTATGAATATTTTTGTTCCCCCTTCTAAGAAGAACTGAAGCATCCGCACTTTGGTGGTGTACCCTGTGTTACCTTTGAGAAAGATAATAATCTACTCACTGTATTTCTTTTATCTTTTAAGTAGAGATAGAATACATAATGATTTAAACATGGCTTCTGCAGGTAAAATTTTAGAGTAATGGTTTCAGGGTCAACCTGGCTATTTTAGTGAGAAAAGTCATCAAATGAGCAAAATAAAACCTTCAAAAACTGCAACATAAAGTTTAGGATAGTGGTCAATGATAATTGATGGTACGATGGCTGAATCCCATTCTGACTTGCCAGAAGGACAAAGGATTGTTTCCTTTCATTGTTAGTTTCCTTTCAGCTGGCTGAAATTGCCTAAAAAATAGTGACCATCTAGAATTTTGATGTGGGAAACGCTTTTGCTAAGGATGTCGATTTTGTTCTTACGTGATCTAGTTGGGCATCATCTGTCTACCTTTCCTTCTGAGAGCTCTAGACTAGGAATGGAATCTAGGTTAAAGTCAGATATATAATCATAACCTATCACACCCGTTTTGTTTTAGTCACATTATCACTTGTAAACCTATTATCATTTTAGTTTTAAAAATGAGCTCCTTTTTATCAAAACACAAATGATCATACATACAATCTTTACTAGCTGAAACTTGATTCTTTATAATAAGTTATTCTAGGATTAAGTCCTGGTTCTGGGGAGATGACTTATCTTATAGTGTTCACCTTACAGAAAGTGTTATCCTCCAGAGCCCACATACAACAGACAGCAAATGGTGTTATACACTCTAGTAATCAACGCATTGAAAATATATCGATGGGTGTACCCATAGGGGCATTTAGCAACCTCAACTAGCCCTCAGCTAGCCCATGCAGCTCTATGGTAAGCCCCAACATTTTTGACCATCCTCAGGTTGACTTCTCTGGCTTTCCCGAACTTATACACACACACTCCCCCCAACCACCCACCCCCAACAAGAGATAGAGACAGAGACAAGAGAGGCAGAGGGAGCAAGGAATGGAGGAAGTAGAAAATAGGTTTATTTTGTTGCTCAGAATAAAAAGAAATATTAAAATATTAAGGTATAATGAAAAATATTTAACTTACTTCATTCAAGTGAGTGACAGGAATGAATATGATTGCTCCTAACAGCATTGAGTATTCTTTCACTTGATCCAGGCAACTAGCAATAATTTCTATCATTACTTTCAAAGGATTTCTGGAAATCTCAACGCAGTGAATGTTCATTATTCTGGATTCACAGATACCCAGAAAAAATTTTAAGCATCCTTCAGACATCTTAGACTGCACAGCTTTAGATTCTGTGATTTTTCTGTCATTTTTCCCATTACTCACTGCTTTATTTAAATGTCACAATGTAATATGAAAATTTCAGATATATTTTGAAGTCTAAATTTTCAACTTGTGTTAAGACACAATACTTCTAAAATCACCAGTAACAGTAAATTGGAAGCAGTACTTTCCTTTGAGATGCTCCTAATGACAATATTTTTTCATTAAAATATTTGTTTGAATCATCATAAGTACATGCAGATCACAAAATCAGGTACTTTCAGTCCTAGGGGAATTTTGTATGAAATCACTGATGTAGACAAGTTGTGAATAGGAATTGTCACAATGCTATATAAGTGAAAACTTGTGATGCTTTTTGAAAAGACGTTCAAACCCTTCCCTCTGGGGTAGTTGAAACATGTTGAAAGTAAACTGAAGATGCCTCCAAGATAAATTCTCATCCAAAGAAACCATGTTGCCACCTGTGATTCAGGCTGAAATATTTATAAGGTCGCAGACACTGAGATATTTTCTTAATAATATACCAGCACCAAACACTAGAAACATGTTGACGTTTCAGATTACAGCAATATGTGAAAGAATAAAATTTACTTAAATATTTTCATATGAATACCTAAACATTTAGTTCTTAAAAGGCTACAATCATGAATATAGTCTCTTAAGTGGATGCAAATTAAAAGTGACTTCAAGACTATGTGAATGACAAGGTACAATTAAATTCAAAATATATAATTATGATGGTTCATGTGCCTACCGACCATATAAGAATCAAATTAATACAGTTTAAAAGAATAAGCCATAATAATGATAGCTCTGTATTTTGCATATTTCCTTCCTTCTATAATACACTTAATTCAAAGCTAAATGTCCAAGTGATGATTATATTAATTATAAAAACAGAATAATATGAACATCTGACATGCTATGAAAACGAGAAACATAGCATGAATTATAACACAAAAACCATTGCATCTATGTCTATTTCAACATAATATTTTTCAGTTAATACAATAAAATCATTAATAGTGGTAGCTAGTAAAATGTACTCAATTTTTAAGTTAATGTCACTTGGGAAAGGAAGTGAAATGGGCATACAGAGAATATCAACTTTAGTTAGGCAATGGAGAATATATGTGGAGGTGAGACTAAAGGCAATGAATGATTTATTTGCAGAAGTATATGAAGGTACAAATTTTGTTTGCTTTTTTTCTGACAGACTATATAAAGGTGAATCATCTTTACTATTATTTTCCTATTTATTTTTTCACTGTTATGTGAGAAATAAACTCATAGAACTCACTTAACACCTTTGTCTCTGTGTATATAGATGCCAATAATATGCAAATATAAATGTGGACATTATGAAAGTCTTTAATTATCATACATATGTGTCTACTGAGACTAATTAGTGTTGTCCTTATTCGTAAGATTTCAAGGCTGATCTCTTAGGACTGGCAACTTGTTCCTGAAAATATCTAGTTCTTTTTCCCCTAACCTGCCTTTGACAGTGCGTTGTTTTTATATAAGCTTCAAAAGCTTACCTCCATCCATGATGAACTGTCAGCTATTGTGGTATGTATAGGTCTTGTCCAACATTAATCTCCCATAGACAACACAGTATTTCATAACAGTCATCCTTATATTTCAGCTTTTACACGATTTCTACTCACTTTTCTTTAGCCTTGATATTCCCATAACATTAAGGTATGTTTTAAATGTTTAAGATTGTTGTGTAATTATATTATTTATCCCTTCCATTAACTCCCTCAAAACCTCTTGTATAGCCCTCCCTTTCTCATTCAAATACAGTATTCCTTTCTCTAATTGTTGATACATGTTTCTAAATATATAAATACAACTTATATATTACACGAGGAAGACCACATACATTTGTTATCCCATAGTAAACGGTGAGGGTTGAAAGCATATACAGACAAGTCACATTATAGTGGTTTTGTTACAGATATCCCAACTGGTACCATGAATCCTTTGGCCACAAATTCTCTGCACTGCAACAGTTGTGGATTTCTCTAAGAGCTTCTTCTGTGGAAGAAAGTTTCAATGAATAACATTGAGAGCTGTGTTATTCACTCAGTATGATGAAAGTATTTAAAAAGCAGTTGGATTCAATAGTACACCAATAATATGCTATATTTCCTCTATGGTTTACTTATATACTCTATAGCCATGGTTTCTGTCTAGGTATATAGTATCACAGATGAGTAATTGATTATCTGCAAAATATTAGTGTCACCATTGCTTATATCTTGCCAACCTTGATTTTCTTGTGTTTCTGACAATACACATGGATAAGACTGTTGTTACCTTATCTCCTTTGGAGGCTTCTACAACACCTTCTAACTCTATGAAAGATATCACCTTAGAGAGTGCTTCCAGGTCAGTAAAAGCTTTGTTTCTTCATGTTCTTCAATAGTACATGTTTTCTTTAGTAATACAGTCTTACCTTCAGGTTCTGGCAAGAAAACAGGAGAAATAGCATTCCCTTTGGGGAGACTTTGGACCCCTTGTGCAATAACTTGAAGGGACCTGTCTCTTGCTTGTGTCTGGAAGTTTTGTTACAGGGTCCTGGTTTGGAAATTCATATGAGTATACTTTGATGGAAAATCCATTAAAAACACACACACACACACACACACACACACACACACAGAGTGATATGTATACAATGTAACAAACTTATAAATCATTAGGTTTTCCTAAAGCTAATTTTTAATATGTATTGGTGTGTATTGCAGGGAAGAGGGAACCTGGGCCTTATGCTTCCTTCTCTTTCTATCTTGATTTCTCTTTCATGTAAAATTAAGTTTTCTAAAAACAGGAACAATTAACTTCTATTCTAATTTGAGATGGGCCAGGAAAATTCAATAGAGCATTCAGTCTCTAAAGCCTTACAATATTAACATCTGATAAAATAAATAAGTAATTTGTAAGACTGTAAAGTCATACAGGGATCATATACAACTGGCTCTGTGAAGTTCGAGTTGAACCTCTTCCAGAACCTCTTAAATGACAATCATGGGGGCTGTGATTGATGCAATAGCAAGAGGAATTTAATCCTGACAGGTCGAGGTCCTCCCACTTCAAGGGGAGATGACCTTGAGCAGATTCCAACAGAGAGTTATATGCCTTGCAAACAATTTGGGCAGAATTCAAACAATTGAGGCAGAATTTGCACAATGGTAACTAGGCGGGGTACTATGAACATTGGTGGAGCGAAACAACTTTCAGATACTACTCAGTGTACAGTTCAAGAATTTCCCAAGTGGGGATAGGTTGGAAGCCACAGGTAGCTTTGTGTGACAGTTTGGTTTGTAGCTGTTCCAGGAACTAAACCAGCATTTTTCTTCCTGGAAGGGAGGGGTCTTGTGCTCAGAGGTTTGTGGTGGGAATTTTCTCACTGGTCCAGATTGGCCCCAAATCTGGCCCTTTCAGTTCCAGAGTAGAATGTCCAAGAATAGCCCGTGGATCATTTATAAAAGCAAACTACATAGACACAGGTAGAGTTTTAACATATTAAGGGGATATAATGCATGAAGTTTTATGTAATACTACATGGAATAAAACCACATGAAGTAGGAAAAGCATGTACACAGAAAAGCTCAATTAGCCAAAAAAATAACTGTAATGGAATTGCCAAAGTAAATCCATTTACCTTCAAATTTATCTCAGTTTTAGCTTACTGCTTTCTTTTAGCTTACTGTATCTTATGCTAAGATGTCCCTCATTTCTGTGTCACACCTGGATTGGGGCCAAGAGCCTGACTAGGAACAGTGATGGGATAATGAAAGAACAAATACTAGAGAAAATACAGACATGTGGCTAAGGAAAAGTTGATATCCAGTCATGTTTGCATTCAGACAGAGTGACTCAGTGCACACATATACACATAGGTAAAGTACAGGCATGGTTTCCTAGTCTCTATGGAAGACACATCTCACACTTCCTCCAAGGAAGAAGCTACAGTTGCTGGGTGTTTGATTGTTTTCTTGTTTACATACCAATCAATTCACCATAAAAACTTGTATTTGGAGCAGAGAAAAATGGTTTCATCTAACTTTGAACCTATTGCCCATGGAGAAAGGCTTCACCAATTTCACATAGGTTGAAAACAGTTTGTCTCATGACTGCCCAAGTCAACAACACCCACTCACTTGACTTCACTGATTCAGTGCATTCTCTTCACACTATACTTGTTTGGCAGTGCTTAACATACTTCCTTAGTAATGCCTTCTTTTTGCTTGTTACCATGTATGTGGTCTGGAGCATAGGAATCTGGATATCAATTTGTGATCTAGAACCTGGAGATGTAACCTGCCTTTAAAACCTTTCTCTTGTCTATTTTGTTTGTTTCTCTTTTGTTGTTTTTGTTTGGTTGTTTTGGGTCATGTGAATTTTAATTTTAATTATTATGCTGTAGAAAAATTCTACTTTTATGTGATCATATTTAAAAAGTTAAGCAATATTAGTAAGAAAAATACTCACCTAATGAAGCACACTCATGAATATATTGCTAGAATCTGGAGCCAGATGGATTTATAATCCAAAATTTGAATCCAGGTGTTGTATATTTTGATACACCAGATGGTATACTTTAAGTATAAATAGGTTTAGGGCAAGATACACATGTGATTGCATACTAACAGACTAATTAAAATAGTAATATATAATCATTACAGAAACTGAGTACTTTTTAGTCAGGCGAAAATAACTTAGATATAGGGGTAGTAAGTGAATCTTTGTTTCTTGTGATAGGTATTATGTTCTCATTCACTTCTGAATTCCAAATTGCACCAGTGTGTAGCAGAGATAGAAAACTACAAAAGATCTGCAGCTGCCCTGCCAGGGTTAGGGAAAATGTTGTGAAACAAAGATGTTTCTCCTTAGCAATTATTTGTTTTTGGAGCAAGATGCTGCTGGAGAAATAATTTAACTCAAATGGAAAAAGAAAATTCTTCTTACTCAAAAACCTTCATCCTTTCTGTCAAACAGAACCAAACTTACACAGGCAAGTGATTAATAGGTATCAGTAAAACTGACAAAGTAGTATTTGATTACAGGGGAGAAAGTATGTTAGAAAAGATAAGTATTCAATTAAATATCTAATTAATTAATCACATAGATCCAGAAAGAATTTTAAAAATGCAAAGATTGTAACCTTGAAAGACAATTTCATTGTAAGTTTTAATCATAGGATTCTAGAACATTTCTACCCACACTTCTCAACACTCCAAAAGAATCCAGTATAATTATGTGGATTACAGACAAAACCTTTCTCTGACACAGAATCTTTTCAAGACTAGAGCAGAGGAAATTCCTCAAGACTCAAGATAAGAACAACAAAATCCAAATGTTCCTCTATTGATAGTTAAAATGTAATAAATTGTATGTGTGATATATGTTGTTTATAATTCTTATTGCCATTTGTAGTTACCATGATTGGAAGGTAGAGGCATAACAAACAAACAAACAAACAAACCGTAAGTCAGTCTCATGGAAATAAAACATTTATCTTCAGGCTCAGAAACAAAGAGGCAAATTTATCAGATTAAGAAAAGTGAGATATTTATGTTAATATATTAAGGATTCAAATTAAAAATTGAATATGTATGTCAGATGGATTGCAACGGCAGAAAAAATATTAAAGGCAGACAAAAATAAATTTTGAACTTACACAGTACACAAGAATTAGGAGGGCATTATATAAGCTTGCTATGGAGTGAATGTTTACATCCTCCAGTGTTCCAGGTAGTGTACTCATATTAAATGTAATCCATTTAGCATGATAGGACCATAACATGAGGATACAAGATGTGACTGAGAGAAGTGAGGAACTTGGATTTCTCTGTCAAAACATATCTCTCCTATATACTTAATTAAAATTTCATTCAATAATAAGCTTAGATGGTAAGATGTCAAGAAAATGTATAACAATCTGCATTTTATTTGTCTTTTCTTTTTCTTTTCTAAATATACATTTTGCAGTGGAGAAAGAAAATAAGAAGATAGTCTATTTAGTTAAACACCACAGAAGGTAGGAAAAAGTTTGAAAAATTCAGTAAGTAGTTTCAAGAATGATTTAATATAACACATAGCTCTCATAGACCATATATAAAATCAGTCATATATTTCAAGGCAGTAATTAATACAATATTATATGTTACAAATGATTATCCTTAAAAATGTATAAATAAATTATTAAATAATAACAGTTTTAATACTATTTTAAGACAATATGCTATTTTATAGTTATGGTTTAGAAAATATTCAGTAATAAACACACTCAAAATATCAATAGTAATGGTTATAGAATGGATAACACAATTTATGAACTTAATTAAGAAAACCTACTTTATTTAAAGAATGTGTGAGGCATATTTAGATACATGAAAAGTCAATCAAGCTAGATACCAAAAATCTAGAATAATGATTTTCAACCTTAGGGTTGTGACCTCCTTGGGAGTTGAACGGTCTTTTTACAAGAGTAGCATTTCAAATATTCTGCATATCATATATTGACATTACAATTCCTAACAGTATCAAAATTACATTTATGAAGCAATAACAAAATTATTTTATGGTTGTAGATCACCACAAGATGATTTAATATGATAAATATATCTAACAGACCATATGAGGGTACAGAATTAAGAAGGTTGAAAAAAGAAGTCTAGAAATTCTATTTTTATTTGATCCTCTGTGAGGACCAGGCAGAGTTTAAACAATGTTCTGATCTATGGTGATATTTGCTCATGAACCTGCATTAAAAGTTATTTCATTACAGACTTCAACTTCCTAGAAGACACAATGGGATTTACAGAGACATATTTTTGCTAACACTGCACATGGTTTACCCTTGAATTTTATTTTCAAATAGATTTATTGAGAGATACTCATTGGCAGTTTTTGAGAATTGTAGAACCCATGAGCCTGAGGAAAAAGAGGTAAATTCTTTATCTGACTTGGTCAGCAAAATTCATAAAGGACTGATAAAGTAAGGTGCCTATACCTTTGAAAGCAAATTAGAGATTGCACATGTCTTTACAAATGAAGGAAAAATATAATTTTAGTGTATTACTGTTTTCTAATATTAGAGATGGATGTTTCACTTCAAAGATGAAAGGAATGATTTGAACCTAACAAGCTAGAACACAATAGAATGAAGGGGTTTGTGTTATGCATACAAATAATGAGATGTTGTTCCATTTATGGAACAGAGAAAAGGTGAAGGATTTCTCAGACATTTATTTGTGATGTATTATGTTCACAAAATAATGAGAAACTAGAAGACAGAAGTGAACTGAATTATCTGTCTTTGTTTTTAAACCTCAAAAGATATTTAAGGAAAATATTTGTCTTTCATAAATGTGTTACAGCAGAAGCAAATGTTCTAACTTTTTTTCTAAGCTTATTAACCTTTTTTGTCATTTTTAGAACAATTTCACTTCATTTATTGCTGATTTAATTAATTATTTCATTTATATTTTTCTCACATCCCTTGATATTTAAGACAGGGCTCCTCTATCAGATATTTAGCTAGAAAATATTTTTTTCCCACACTGTAGTTCTTCACTCAAAAAAGAGAGTTCTTTTATTTTTTAATTTATATAGTAGTTCTAAATTTCATTCCTGAGTACTTGTATCCTTTTCAGAGAATTCTTTTTTTTTTCTGTTTTCTTTTTCTTCTGTTGGATATTTGCTTTTTTTTTTTTACATTTCTGTGTTTCCTCTCCAGAAAACCCCTAACTGTTTCTCCCCATTCCTGCTCTCACTTCTATGATGGTGCTGCACCCCCAACACACACACACACACACACACACACACACACACACACACACACACACACACACACACACACACACACTCCCTCTTGCCTCCCTGCACTGGCATTCCCCTGCACTGGGGTATCTAGCCTTCATAGGACCAAGGACCTCTCCTTCCACTGATGCCCTACAAGGCCATCCTCTACCACATATGCAGCTGGAACCATGAGTTCCTCCATGTGTACTCTTTGGTTGATTGTTTAGTCCCTGGGAGCTCTGGGGAGTCTGGTTAGTTGATATTGTTGTTCTTTCCATGGGGTGGCCCATCCCATCATCTCCTTCAACCCTTTCAAACTCCTACATTTGAGACCCCGTTTTCACTCCAATGTTTACCTGCGAGCAACTGCCTCTGTATATGTCAGGCTCTGCCAGAGCCTCTCAGGAGACAGCTACCTCAGGCCCCTGTCAGTATGCACTTCTTATCATTCACAATAGTGTCTGGGTTTGGTGACTGTATCTGAGATAGATCCCCAGGTGAGGCAGTCTCTGGATGGCAGTTCCTTCAGTCTCTGCTCCACACTTTGTATTCATATTTCCTCCTGTGAGTATTTTGTTCTCCCTTCTAAGAAGGACTGAAGCATCCACAAGTTGGTCTGCCTTCTCTTGAGCTTCATGTGCTCTGTAAATTGTATATTGGGTATTCTGAGCTTTTGGCCTAATACCACTTTTCAGTGAGTGCCTACATATTGAGGAGATTTTTGTTTTCCTCTAGTGGTTTCAGCTTTAAGCTCTTATTTGATTTTCACTGAAGTTAAGTTTTTAAAGGTCAGAAATAGGGATCTAGTTTTAGTTTGTATGCGGATATCCTGTATCTATAGTCCTGTGTACTGAAACATCTAATTTTTGACATCTTCATAAGACCTAGAGGTGATGGTAGCATCTAGGCTTATATGTATTCTGTATTCTTTTCCCTTCTCCATTAGTCTACATGACTCTGTATTTCATCTTCACGTTGAGTGTGGTATAGACCTTACAGTATTGTTTCTATTCAAGGATGCTTAGACTGTCTGTGGTCATTTGTACTTCCATATAGATTATAACATTTTAATACCTTTGAGAGGAATAGGAATACATTGTTCACTGATACTGCACTGTAAGACATCCAATTTCAGAATATTATTTCTTACAATCTATTGAGTATGTACAACTTTTTATTTTCTAGTATATTCCTAAACTTCTGTATTCTTTAAAAAACAAACAAATATTTTCTCTGTCCATGTCTTTCAGCTTCAATTTAGGTAGTTTCCAGATTATTTTACTTTGGGGTAATTATGAGTAGGTTTGACTATGTGACAATTTTCAGCTTGTTAATTATTTATATATAGGGAGGCTAATAATTTCTATATGTACATTTTCTATGGAGTTATAGTTTATAAAAGGTTTTCATAATGAAAAGTTTTGAGATCGCGTGATTAGTGTCTCCTTTGTATAGAATCCTCTCCTCTCCTTATAAATACACTTCCTTTTTCAGACGTTTTTTTGGATTTTTTAAAATTTAGACTTCAAATGGTACGCCCTTTCCCAATTTTCCATCCATAAACTTCCTACCCGATTCCCCCTCTCCCTGCTTCTATGAGGGTGTTCCCTCACCCACCCACGCCTTCCCACCTCCCCTCCCTGACATTCCCCTACACTGGTGCATCTAACCTTGAAAGGACCAAGGGCTTCTCCTCCCATTGGTGCCCAACAAGGCCATCCTCTGCTACATATGTAGCTGGACCAATGGGTCTGACCATGGGTACTCTTTGGATGGTGGAAGAGTCCCTCAGAGCTCTGGTTGGTTAATATTGTTGTTATTATGCAGTTGCAAACCCCTTCAACTCCTTCAATCCTTTCTTTAACTCCTCTTAAAGACCCCGTTCTCAGTTCAATGGATGACTGCAAATATTCAATTCTGTATTTGTCATGCTCTGGCAGACCCTCTGATGAGACAACTATATGAGGCTCCTGTCAGCATACACTTCTTGGCATCAGCAATAGTGTCTGGGTTTAGTGGCTGTATGTATATTGGCTGGATACCCAGGTGGGGCAGTCTCTAGATGGCCTTTCCTTCAGTTTCTGTTCCAAACTTTGTCTTCGTATTTCCTCCTGTGAATATATTTTGTTCTCCCTTCTAGGAAGGCCTGAAGCATCTGAACTTTGGACATCCTTCTTCTTGAACTTCGTGTAGCCTATGGATTGTATCTTGGGTAATCTGAGTTATTGGGCTAACATCCACTAATCAGTGAATGCATACCATGAGTGTTTTATTGTGTTTGGGTTAACTCACTCAGGATGATCTTTTGTAGTTCCATCTATTTCCCTATGAATTTCATGAAGTCATTGTTTTTACTGCGTGAGTAGTATTCCATTGTGTAAATGTATCACATTTTCTCTGTTCATACCTCTGTTGACAGACATATGAGTTCTTTCCAGGTTCTGGCTATTATAAAAAAGGCTGCTAAGAACATAGTGGAGCATGTGGTCCAGGAGTGCTACAGCTGGGTCCTCAGGTAGTACTATGTTCAATTTTCTGAAGAACATCCAGACTGATTTCCAAAGTTGTACCAGCTTGTGATTCCACCAACAGTAGAGGAGTGCTCCTCCTTTGTCACATTCTGGCCACTGTCTATTGTCACCTGAGCTTTTAATCTTAGTCATTCTGACTGGTATGAGGTGAAATATGGTAGCTTGGGCTGGGATTTGTGTTCTCTTAGGGTCTGTATGACATTTGCCCGGGGTGTTCTATCTTTCATAGTCTCTGGTAAGAAGTCTGGTGTGATTCTGATATATCTGGTTTTGGTTTTTTATTGTTTGTTTATTTTTTTTCATGTCCATTGACCTTTTTTCTTTACTGCTTTCAATATAGTATTGTTTCTTTGTTTTGAACATTTGGCTTTTTGACTGTTATGTGACAGGCAGAATTTCTTTTCTCGTTTAATCTATTTGGAGTTCTGTAGGCTGCTTGTATGTTCATGGGCATCTCTTTCTTTAGGTAGGGAGGTTTTCTCCTATAATTTTGTTGAATATCTTTACTGGCCCTTTATGTTGGGAATCTTCGTTCTCTTCTATACATATTATCCTTAGGTCTGACCTTCTCATTGTGTCCTGGATTTTCTGGATGTTTTGTGTTAGGAGCTTTTTTTGTTTTTTGTTTTCTTTGATGGTTCTCTCAATGTTTCCTATGGTTTCTTCTGCCCCTGAGATTTTTTTCTTCTATCGATTGTATTCTGTTGGTAATGCTTGCATCTATGACCCCTGATCTCTTTCCAAGTGTTTCTATATCCCAGGTTGTCTCTCTTTGTGATTGCTTAATTGTTTCTATTTTGATTTTTAGATCCTGGATTGTTTTGTTCAATTTCTTCATCTGATTTTTGTGTTTCCTCTTTAAGGACTTCTACCTGTTTACCTATGTTGTCCTGTATTTCCTTAAGGGAGTTATTTATGTCTTTCTTTAAAT
The DNA here is from genome assembly GCF_011064425.1 of Rattus rattus. Lineage (NCBI taxonomy): Eukaryota > Metazoa > Chordata > Mammalia > Rodentia > Muridae > Rattus > Rattus rattus. The sequence continues at coordinate 35,834,637 of NC_046166.1, forward strand.
CCTCTAACATAATCATCAGCTGTGATTTTAAATCAAAATTTTGCTTTTCTGGTGTGTTGTGATATCCACAGCTTGCTGTGGTGGGAGAACTGGGTTCTGATGACACCAAGTGGCCTTGGTTTCTGTTTCTTAGGTTCTTGCCCTTGTCTCTTGCTGTTTATCTCTGGTGTTAGTTGGTCTTACTGTCTCTGACAGTGGGTTGAGCCTCCTGTAAACATGTGTGTCAGCACTACTGGGAAACCAGTTTTCTCCCACAGGGCTCTTGCTACAAAGAACTGTGGCACAGGGTCAGCTGTCTCTGAGATCCTGAGATACTGGGTGTGTCAGAGCTCCTGGGAGTCAAACTTCCTCTGGGGGTTTTAGGAGTGTGTGGGGAGCCAGAGCTCTGAGTCTGCTTCAGATGCAGGTGCAAAACAGAAAGAACAAGTGCCTCTTGCTGGCCAGGGATTCCTGAGTCCCCTGGGTCCTATAGGCTCCCAGTTATGCTGAGTACTGGGGCAGAGATTGGGGCCTCACGTGAGATCCTAGTGTGTCAGAGCTCCTGGCAGTCAAGCTGTCTCTGAGTATTGAAGAAGTGGGTAGGGAGCCATCCTCTTCTGGTGCATGTCCAAACTGCAAGGAAGCATGTTCCTTTGGTTGAGCAGGGACTCCTGGGACACCTGGGTGCCAGGGATCCCAGTTTTGCTGGGTCTTGTGGCAGACAGTGGCCTCATTTGTGATCCTGGGCATATCAGAGCTTCAGGGAGTCAAGTTTCCTCTGGATGTTGCATGATTGAGTGAATTCAACTTTTATATTTTAACTTCTTAATTGGACTCACCTATTTGTGTTCTTTTGGAGTTCTTTCAATTGTTTACTTATATCTTTTTATTTTTTCTCTTCTCTTCTTTTCTCTTTTTTCCTTCTTAATTTCAAATGTGCTGATATTATTGTGGTTTTTTCTTTTAATTTTTCATCCAGAATTATATCTTATTTTCTGAAAGATGTTATTCATTCTCTTCAGCAGTCTTCTCAAGGTCAGATCTCAGATGTTGACCCTTTTAGTTGTCTACCCTGCCATGTAGATACTGGTCCTGTTTCAGGGATGCCATTCTTCATGTCAGGGAAATTTGTATCTGTGTTTCTTATATTGGATACAATAATGTTTTCTTCTTGTTTAATATAGTTTATTCTGATGAAAAAAAGTTACCCACTGTTTGCAGGTGTTTTGAGGCTAATACAAAGAATATGGTCTCGTAATTTACAGACAGTCTGGAGTGGCTGAGCCACAGATAGCAGTAATCTTTTATGAAATGTTATCTTCTTTATTTATTTTGGATTCTAGCTCTCTATCAGATGTAGGGTTAGGAAAAGTCTTTTTCCAATCAATAGGCTGCCATTTTTTCCTATTGTCAGTGTCTTTTGGCTTATAAAAGCTTTTCAGTTTTATGAGGGCCCATTTATCAATTGTTGATTTTTTTTTCTTTTTTTCATCTTTACTAACTTATTTCTTATTAACATTTCAATTGTTATTCCCCTTCCCGGTTTCCGGGCCAACATCCCCCTAACCCCTCCCCATCCCATTCCATCATTAAACCACTGAACTGAGAACAGGACCCTCATTGAAGGAATCTTAGAAAGGACTGAAAGAGCTTGAAGGTGCTTGAGACCCTATATGAACAACAATGCCAACCAACCAGAGCTTCCAGGGACTAAGCCACTACCCAAAGACTAAGTCCACTACATGGACTGACCCTGGGCTCCAACCTCATAGGTAGCAATGAATAGCCTAGTAAGAGCACCAGTGGAAGGGGAAGCCCTTGGCCCTGCCAAGACTGAACCCCCAATTGTTGATCTTAGAGCCTGAGACATTGAGGCTTTGTTTAGGAAAACCTCTCCTGTACTAATAGGTTCAAGGCTATTTCCCACTTCCTCTTTTATTAGATTTAGTGTATCTGGCTTTATGCTGAGGTCCTTGATATGTTGATTTGAGTTTTATGCAGAGTAATATATATGGATCTATTTGCATTCTTCTACATTCAGACATACAGTTAGACCAGACTCATATGTTGAAGATATTTTCTGTTTTTCATTGTACGATTTTGGCTTCTTTATCAAAAAATCAAGTGTCCATAATTGTGTGTATTTATTTCTGAGTCTTCAATTCTATTCCATTGTCCAACCTGTCTTTTTCTGTATTAATAAAATGCTGTTTTTTAAATCACTTTTGCTCTGTAGTATAGTTTGATTAAGGTCATCCTTGAGGTCAATGATGGTGATCCCCCCCTGAAGATCTTTCATTATTCAGGATTGTTTTAGCTATCCTCATATTCTTTTTTTCCACGTAAAGTAGAGAATTGCTCTTTCAAGGTCTATACAAAATTATGTTGGAATTTTGATGGGAATTGTATTGAACCTGTAGATTACTTTCAGTAAATGATCATTTTCGTTATGGTAATCCTACCAGTCCATGAGCAAGGGAGATCTTTCTATCTTTTGATATCTTCTTCATTTTGATTCTTCAGGGACTTGAAGTTCTTGTTATATACATCTTCCACTTGCTTGGTTAGAGTTAACACAAGATATTTTATATTATTTGTGATAATTGTGAAGTTTATTGTTTCCCTCACTTCTTTTTCAGCTTGTTTACCATTTTTATAAAGGATGGCTACTGATTACTTTCAGTTACTTTTATATCCAGCCACTTGGCTGAAGTTTTTTTTCAGTTGTCAGAGTTCTCTGGTAGAATTTTTGGGATAGCTTATGTATATTATCATATCTTCCGTGACTAGTGATTATTTTGACTTCTTCCTTTATAATTTGTATCCCTTTGATCTCCTTTTGTTGTCTTATTGCTCTAGCTAGAATTTCAAGTACTATATTGACTAGATAGGGAGAGAGTGAGTAGCCTTGTCTTATCCCTGATTTTGTGGGATTGCTTTAAGTTTCACTACACTTAATTTAACGTTATCTATTGGCTTACTGTATATTGCTTTTATTATATTTAGCTATATGCCATTAATTACAGGTCTCTTCTAGACTTTAAGCATGAAGGAATGTTAGAATTTCTTGAAGTCTTTTTCAGCATCTAATTAGATGATCATGTGAGTTAGACTTCAACAAACCAAATAACCGAATTTAAAAATAGAGCCATACAAAGAATACTAACAGGAATCCTAAATGCCTGCAAAGCACTTAAAGAAATGTTCAAATTCCTGAGTCCTCAGAGAGAGGTAAATCAAAATGTCCCTGAGATTTTTATCTTATACCAGTGAGAATGGCTAATGTTAAAAACTCAAGTGATAGCATATGCCAGCAAGGATGTGGAGACACCAGTGGGATTATAAACTTGTACGAATTAATCTGGTGGTTTCTCAGAAAATTAAAAATTGTTTTACCTGAATTCCTAGCTATATTACTTCTGTGCATGTACCTAAAACAAATTCCACCATACCACAAGGACACATGTTCCATTATGTTCATTTCTTTATTTGTAATAGCCAGAACCAGGAAACAACCTAGACATCCTTAAACTGAAGAATAGATACAGAAAATGTGACTGAATTTCACAATGGAATATTATTCAGCTATTAAAAACAAGGACTTCATGAATTTTTCAGGCAAGTGGATGGAAATCGAAAAAATCATCCCAAGTAAGGTAACCCATACACAAAATGACAAGCATGCTTTGTATTAACTGATAACTTAATAGTAACCATAAAGAATACCCGTGATGCATTCCACAGACCTAAAAAGTTAAATAAGAAGGAAGACAAAAGCAAGAATGCTTGAAAGGATGAACAATATAGTCGTGGAAGGCATAGGGAAGGAGGGACCAGGATGGGAGAGGGGAGGAACAGGAGAATGGAGGGCCATGATCAGGTGTAGGGAGAGACAGAAGGGCTAAAGAAGGACAGGAGAATTAAGGGAAATATGCAGCTGTCAGAGGTCGTTGGTGGGGGAAATCTCTAGGAAGTTCCAGAAACTTGGAATGGAGGAGGATCCCAGGAATCAATGAGGGTAAACCTAGCCAAAATTCCAAGTGGTGGGGACATAGAACTGAAAGAAGCCCCCTCTTGTAGCTGGGTAGTAATCACTGTGAAGGGATAAGGACACCAACTCCACCAGAAAGCTTTTGATCTAAAATATGTTGTCTAAATGAAATGCAGGAAAAAAGATCACATAGATACTGTAGGAAAGGCCAACCGATAACCAGTCCAACTTGAGAGCCATCTATAAACATGTAACAACCCCTGTCATTATTAGTGAAATTTTGTTATGGTTGCACACAGGAGCACAGCACAACTGTCCACTGAGAGACACATGCAGATATGCACAGCCAAATATTAGACAGGGGTCAAGAATCCTTATAGAAGAACTGGGATCTGGATTGAAGGCACTGAAGGGGATAGAAACCTCAAAAGATGACCAACAGAGTCAGCAAACCTGGACCACTGGGATTTCTCAGAGTCTGAGCCATCAACCAAGAAGCATACATGGGCTAGACTGACACCCAAGGCACATATATAGCAGTCTCTATGGGGGTCCCTCAAAAACTGGAGGGTAAGGTCTCTCCTAAAGCTGTAGTCTAACTATGGTATATGATCCCCCAACAGGGCTGTCTTGTCTGTCCTTGGTGGAAGAGAATGAGACCAATTCTGCCAGGGTAGGGGGACACCCAGTGGGTCCCACCCTCTCAGAAGAGAAGGGGATGGGGAATGGGAAATGGGAGATGGGAGATGCAGAAGCAGCTCTTTGAGGAGGGCTCAGAGAGGTCAGTGTTTGGTTTGAAAAGAAAGAAAGAAAGAAAGAAAGAAAGAAAGAAAGAAAGAAAGAAAGAAAGAAAGAAAGAAATGAATGAAAACAGAAGGAAAGAAATATCTTGTCTTTAGGCCTTGAATGAACTCTTCTTATAGTCGTGATGGAATTTTTTCTGCCTAGTCCAGTGTGACTGAGTAAAGAGAGGTGTAGCACAGTTCTTGTCCGTGTAATATCCCCAAACCACTGATACCCATGACTGTCACATTTGCTAAGAAATCCTGTTGGCCTAAAACTGATCTGTTTTTCTCTTCTATTTTCCTTTAATCTCTGTTTCTGGGGAGGACACTTCCCCTATTACTCATACCTAATCACTCTATAATAAGTGAAACAGATGCAGTTCTTGGGAATTAGGAATGGAGGCGGTCATGAGGCTGTGGAAAACAAGAAACAGACCTTCTGCTTGTCTTTAGGGCCATGGGAAAGGTTCTGGACAACATAACTTCAGAAGCCATAAAAGCCAACATGACACTTTGTGGAAATTACTTATTTACAAGACTTGTCTTGAATTTGAAATTATAAGGAGATATATGTATCCTCCTGTCCAATGACTAGTATATTAGTCAGCCAGGGTAAACTTGGTGCCATCAAGAAGAAGAAGTGTAGATAGAAAAATAAATCTTTAAATTACAAGGAAATGATAGATTGGTTTATCTTATAGAAGAAAGGATTGTAATAATTTAGGAGAGTTCATGAGGCTATGGAATTGCTAGGATGAAGAAACAAAAATTAGAGCATTAAAATATGAATAATCAAATAAAAAGTTATCACTTGGTTTTCCTAGGTACTTGGATGATTGGAGATAACAATGTCTACCAGGACTGATATTAGAAAGAGCTTGCTGCTTTAGTTGCATAAATTTAAACTTTGTAAGAAATTATTTTAATCCTAGTAGTCTGTTACCTTTCTGTTCTTACATGAAAGTAGTTTCTAAAGACTGCTGTATGCTCTACTAGAAAATCACACACACACACACACACACACACAACAAAAAACTCTTCCCAGTGACACACAAAGAACAGGCTGTGTAACACTATAGGAAATGTCCTTTTGCATTGAGTTTAGCCTCTGTTTTAAGGAAGAGAGTTATTAATGATCCTGGATTTTTAGAATTTATGTAAATTTAAGGATTTTTTAAAAAATTATTTACAATGATCAAAGTCTTGATGATGTGATTTAATAAATAAAATACTGGGTTCTATGACCGCTGGCCCATATATATACAGCCACCAAACTAGATAAGATGGATGAAGCAAAGAAGTGCAGGCCGACAGGAACCGGATATAGATCTTTCCTGAGCGATACACCCAGAATACAGCAAATACATAGGTGAATGTCAGCAGCAAACCACTGAACTGAGAAAGGGACCCCCGTTGAAGGAATCAGAGAAAGGACTGGAAGAGCTTGAAGGGGCTCAAGACCCCATATGAACAACAATTTCAACCAACCAGAGCTTCCAGGGACTAAGCCACTACACAAAGACTATATATGGACTGACCCTGGGCTCCAACCTCATAGGTAGCCTAGGAAGAGCACCAGTGGAAGGGGAAGCCCTTGGTCTTGCTAAGACTGAACCCCCAGTGAACGAGATTGTTGGGGAGAGGGTGGTAATGGGGGAAGGATGGGGAGGGGAAGCCCATATAGAAGGGGAGGAGGAGGGGTTAGGGGGATGTTGGCCCGGAAACCGGGAAGGGGAACAACAATCAAAATGTAAATAAGAAATACTCAAGTTAATAAAGATAAAAAAAAAAGAGAGAGAGAAGACAAAAGGCTGAAAAAGGGAGAAGGCAAAAGAATGAGGAGAACGAAAATGGGAAAAGCAAGAAGGAAGAATGGTGAGAAATCTGGTGAAAGAGATTACCTGAACTGAAAGTACCACTGACTCTAAGTAATTATTGAATCAATGCCCTCTCCCATTTCCCCTTTCTCAGGACCCTCGTCACTCTGAGGCTGGAACTTGGACTTTTCTATTTGTTCCAACGTGGTTCTTACAGAATATTATTATAGATAAACACCATGTTCTTAATTCGTTTTCCATTTACTGACATTTATGTTTTGAAGACATTTTAATGCAGCTTCAGAAGAAGAAACAGTGAATGATTTATAAAAGGAAAATTGACAACATCTTTTAATATTCTAAAACATGACAAATTGATTTTCTTCTCAGAATCAGACATAAAGCTGTTAAAACTGTACAATATAAAACCAACTAAGAGTAAACATGGCAAAGGTATTAAAGATTCAGAAAGAGAAAGGAAAAGGCAGATTTAACATTGCTAGCTACTCTAATAATCAAAAGTGTATTTTTCCATTAAGGGCAGTAGATTGCATAATTTAGCTGCAATAGTGTAAATAGTAAGTACAATATTTATAATAGAGTACGGGTTGAAATTTAACATTCATGCTTTATGTATTTTTAAGACCGAGCTTAATATCTACTTACCTATGAAAGTACCTTGAAGCTTCACTAGTAAGTCTAATCAGTTTGAAATATTTCTATTTCACAAATTACAACATGATATATGGGTCTACTTTTTGTCTGGACAATATCTGGTTAAAAATTATTTCATGTGTAAAGAAGCAGAGTTATAAAGGGCATTAGGTAATTTTATAAACTATGAATGCACAGTGAATATTTATCTATTGATGTGGAAAAGCTATCTACCGAATTCTATTCATTTTCTCTTTCTGCACAACAAATAATTAATCTTTAATTGTATTTAGGTATTTTAACCACACACTGAAAAGTACAATGTTTTTTGTAGAGTAACTGAGAGGTGTTTATTCACAAGAGGTTAAAAGTCTTGTGGGAGTGGGTAGACATTCATATTATATATATAACATATATTATATATATTCATATATATATTCATAATGTACATATTATATATATGAAGATACACACACTGTTTTAATATTAACTGCTTCATTTCTCATATTATTTCATCTTTGCTATCACATGATCATAGAGAAAGGAAGATGAAAAATCAAAATGTTAAAATACTATTTTTGTTTCTCCTTTTCATTATTATTATTATTATTATTATTATTAATTTTATTTAATCTTTTTTTTTACACTTCAGATTTTATTCTCTTCCTGGTCCACCATCTCACTGTTCCACATCTTATATCTCCTTCCCTTGTCTCCACAAGGATGTCCCAATCCCTGCCCTATCCCACCAGAGGTCCTCACTCCCTGGCACCCCTAGTCTCTTGAGGTTAGGTGCATCTTCTCTGACTTAATCCAGAGCCAGCAGTCCTCTGTTGTATATGTGTTGGGGACCTCATATCAGCTGGTGTGTGTTGCCTGGTTGGTGGCTGAGTGCCTGAGAGACCTCAGGGGTCCAGGTTATTTGAAACTGCTGGTCCTCTAACAGGATTGCCCTATTTCTCAGCTTCTTCCAGCTTTTCCTTAATTCAAGCAGAGGGGTCAGGAGCTTCTGTTCATTGGCTGAGTGCACATATCTGCATCTGACTCTTTCAGCTGCTTATTGGGACTTTAGGAGGGCATTCATGATAAGTTGATTTTTGTGAACACCCCATAGCCTCAGTAATGGTGTCAGGCCTTGGGACCTCCCCTTGAGCTAAATCCCAATTTGGTCCTGTTGCTGGAACTCTTTTTCCTCAGGCTCTTCTCCATTTCTGTTCCTACAGTTCTTTCAGACAGGAAGAATTATGGTTTAGAGCTTTGGCTGTGGGATAGCAAACCCATCCCTCACTTGATGACCTGACTTTCTGCTTGAGGTGGGTTCTACAAGTCCTTCTACCCACTGTAGGACATTTCATCTAAGCTCCCTCCCTTTGAGTCCTAAGATTCTCTCACCTCCCAGGTCTCTGGTACAGCCTCCTACCTTCCAAGGTTATGTTTCCATTCTTTCTGTTGGCCCTCAGGACTTCAGTCCTATTCCCCCCAACCAATATGTGATCATGTTTCCTTCTTTCCCTCCCTGTCCCCTTTCCACTCTAGACCCCTCCTCCCCCTACCCTCCAGTAATTGCTTTCTTCTGCCTCCCAAGTGGGTTTGAGGCAACATTACTTGGGTTCTTCCCCTTGTTAACTTTTGTGAATTCTGTGGATTGTATCTTGGCTATTCTTCACTTATTTTGGCTAATATCCACTTATTAGTGAATACATATAATGCATGTCCCTTTTGGTCTGAATTACCCCACTCAGGATGATATTTTCCAGTTCCATCCCTTTGCCTACAAAACTGGGGATGTCATGGTTCTTAATAGATGAGCAGTATTTCTTTGCATAAATGAACTATATTATCTTTTCTTTCATCTTTATTAACTTGGGAATTTCTTATTTACATCTCGATTGTTATTCCCTTTCCTGGTTTCCCAGCCAACATCCCCATAACCCTTCCCCCACCCCTTCTATATGGGTGTTCCCCTCCCCATCCTCCCCCAATTACCACCCTCCCCCCAACAATCACGTTCACTGGGGGTTCAGTCTTGGCAAGACCAAGGGCTTCCCCTTCCACTGGTGTTCTTACTAGGCTATTCATTGCTACCTATGAGGTTGGAGCCCAGGGTCAGTCCATGTATAGTCTTTGGGTAGTGGCTTAGTTCCTGGAAGGTCTGGTTGGTTGGCATTGTTGTTCATATGGGGTCTCGAGCCCCTTCAAGCTCTTTCAGTCCTTTCTAATATTCCTTCAACGGTGGTCCCGTTCTCAGTTCAGAGGTTTAATGATGGCATTTGCCTATGTATTTGGTGTATTCTGGCTGTGTCTCTCAGGAGAGATCTACATCCGGTTCCTGTTGACCTGCACTTCTTTGCTTCATCCATCTTATCTAGTTTGGTGGCTGTATATATGTATGGGCCACATGTGGGGAAGGCTCTGAATGGGTGTTCCTTCTGCCTCTGTTCTAAACTTTGCCTCTCTATTCCCTGCCAAGGGTATTCTTGTTCCCCTTTTAAAGAAGGAGTGAAGCATTCACATTTTGATCATCCGTCTTGAGTTTCATTTGTTCTAGGCATCTAGGGTAATTCAAGCATTTGGGCTAATAGCCACTTATCAATGAGTGCATACCATGTGTGTTTTTCTGTGATTGGTTTACCTCACTCAGGATGATATTTTCCAGTTCCATCCATTTGCCTATGAATTTCATAAAGTCATTGTTTTTGATAGCTGAGTAATATTCCATAGTGTAGATGTACCACATTTTCTGTGATCCATTCGTCTGTGGAAGGGCATCTGGGTTGAACTACATTTTCTGTATCCATTCTTCTGTCATGGAACCTCTGGGTTGTTTCTAGCTTCTCACTAAAACAAACAAGCCTGCTATAAACATAGTGGAACCCGTGACCCTGTGGCATGTTAGAGTACCTTTTGTGCCCAAGAGTGGTATAGCTGCATGTTCAGATAGATCTCTTTCCAATTTTCTGAGAAATGTCTAGATTGATTTGCAGAATGGTTTTACCAGTTTGCAGTCTCACCAGCAATGGAGGTGTATTTCTTTTTCTTCACATCCTTGTCAACATGTGCTGTAACCTGATGTTTTGATCTTAGCCATTCTGACTGGTGTAAGTTGGAATCTCATGGTCGTTTTAATTTGCATGTTTCTGATTACTAAGGACATTGAACCTTTCTTTAGGGGCTTCTGAGCCATTCGAGATTCCTCTGTTGTGAATTCTCTGTTCTATACCCTACTTTTTCATTGGGTTGTTTTTTAGTGTTTACCTTCTTGAATTCTTTTTATATTTTGGATATTTTCCCTCTATCGAATGTGGGATTAGTGAAGTTTTTTCCCAAACTGTAGGTTGCCAATTTGTCCTATTGACTGTGTCCTTTCCCTTAAAGAATCTTTTCAGTTTCATGAGGTCCCATTTACCAATTCTTGATCTTAGAGCATAAGCCATTAGAGTTCTGTTTAGAAAATTTCCCCTGTGCCAATTATTTCAAGGTTCTTTCCCACTTTTTCTCCTTATATTCAGTGTTATTTTTAATATTTTCATATAATATATTTTGAAAATATTCTTCTTCCCTCTTTTCTGAGGGATTACCTCTGCCTTCTAATTCAACTCAGTGTTCTTCCCCCTTCGTATACACAAATACAGCCAAAGAAACAAAAAAATCATAAAAAAACAAAAAATCAAACATATATACACAATAATCAGGCATGCATACCCACACAAGTACTGCAAACACACAAGAACACAATAACAATGGTTGAAATATCCAGAATTACTCCATTGGCGAAAACTTACTTTGTTTCTCTGCCAGTTTATATACATTACAAATACTTTTTTTGGGGTAGACCCTTGTGTCCACTTCCTCTTCTCTGTCCTAGAATTTTGTCATCCTGGAGCCTATGTAAATATTATGCATACAGTCGTGTTCATTTCCATCAATATTTTTTCTTTTTTTCTGTTTATGTACGGGAATTTAAAGGCAGATAACATATCAGATATTATCTCTTGGACATTTAAACAACCATGATTAGTAGCAATTAGTTTTATTTTTTATATTCACAGTAGATACTTAATATTTGGATTAAAATCCAATCAAACCTATAATTATTGACTTTGTTATTTGCTTTTTTTGGTATCTCACGTATCAGTTCTCAGATGAAATTCAGACAGAATAAAATACTTAGCCTGGTCTCTGGGAACAGATATTCGGTCAAAGAATTCCTACTCTGGGTTCTTATTTCAGTCTTATCCTTTAAATAATTAAAGCACTTTATCATTCTGGTTCTAATGTAGGACAGATTTTTATGTCAAAATATGTTGTATGCTTTTCAGTTAAAAATAAACTCTGGAATTTACATTTTGTATAAATAATTTGTGGTATAGTTATGAGATGTATTGTTATATGTGGATAATATGCCTCTGAACCAATGTCAATGAGTACTGTCAATTTTAGATAATGAAAACCTTTTAGAAGAACTTTGGGATCCAATGAGATGTCAACCATGGTGTCATGTAGTGAAGGATGGTAATGCTGTTGAGTAGTTTACAAATGAGACCATGGCTAAATAGTTGAGATTTTTTTGGAGGGGGAGATCTACATTTCTGTGATTTTAGGCTCTCTTTTTCTTTACTTTTTTAATTTTATAAGATTATGTCATATTATCATTGTTATTAGTAATATAACTAAGTGTCTTCTGGAAATATTTTAAAAACTCAGGGTAATATAATGGAATATTACAAAATAGTGAATGAAGCCCTAAATAATAATCCAAAACCAAGCATGTGTCCTTTCTAAACAAGAAAGATTATTTAAGTGACTTCCTTCATAGTTTTTTCTCCTTTATACATTAGCTAAATCATATGAAAACCAGATGGTATATTTAGTTGTTACTTTGAAAATAAAATGCAGATTAGCCACAGCTTCTAAAATATACTTTGTGGGTTGCCAATATAGGATGAAACTTCTAAGTTTTTAAAATTAAAGAGAAGTAAATAGCTTATATTATAAACCTCAATTCTATGGAACTCAGAGATGTCCATTATCTCACAACATTTTTAGGAATGTAGGAATCTGTCAGGGTTACTTAAGTGTGTTATAGAACTACATGTATTATAACTTGGAATATCTGCCTGTTATAATAATCTTTTAATGTAAAAGTTTTAAGAATTTTATATCATCTTCAGTTTATAACATGTCCTGGGGAAGGTAAATAACATTTGAGCACATGAAATAAATGTTAATTCTATTTACTGTAATGAAGTAATGAAAATTTCTTTCATTATTAAAGAGTTTTACACTAAATATAAAAACTATATAGTATTAATAACTTTATGCCCCTGCATAAAGAAAGTGATTAAATTTAGAATACAATATTTAGGTGGCAAAAAAGATTATATTCCCTATCAATTGAAACTATTATTAGCAATATATTATATATATTATATAAGATATTTGACCATTAAATTTAACTTTTTTGATCTCAAACTGATTACCTATATTTCCTGATTGATAAAGTTTTACCTTGTATTCTGTGAGTTAACAATTGCAAAGTTGCTTATAATAGTAGTCAGAAACAAGAAAATTTAATGAATGATAGATGTCATGAGTATCAGAAAATAGTATTCTAGTAAAACTATTTTAGTACATGCAAATTATGGATAAGGTAAATGAGTGCTGATTATTTATATGCAAAATAATGTATACTAAAAGGCATTAACTAAGATTCATAAACATGAATCTGGGTTCATTTTTTTTTAAAGGAGACTTGACTAAATCCTAGTTAGTCATGTAGAGGAATTTTCATCCAGCAACGCAACTGTTCTGACAAGGTCTTGTATCCAAAGATCTTCTAGATCTTTATGATTAGGCTAGAATATAAACAAACCATATACCTTTTATATTTTTAGCTGGAATAGAGACATGCCCTTAGTACACAGACCTTTAATCCCAAACTATGTAAGTAAGGTTAGTTTATAGAAGGAAGCAGCTAGGTTTAAAGTTGACTTCTAATTGAGAGGTAGACAGTGACTAATCAAAGAAATAATTGACAGAAGAAGTCAGAGATAGGATATGCCCAACCCTTAAGAAGAAAAGAGATGATTTGTAAGCCCATGAGGGGTGGGGGTGGGACAGTTTTACAGAGATGGATTATATTTCTGGATAGAAGGTGCCAGAGAATAAGGAAGAACTTCAAGATTAGAAGGAATTTTCAGAGTTAATTTGAGCCCAAGCAGAGAAATTCAGTCTGAAGTCAAGGGAAGCCAGATTCAACAAGTCAATTTCCACAGAAATTTGGGAGCTCCATTGATCTAGCCAGTCAGAGAAAGCTGGAAAAGGGTAAGCTTGTTTGGCAGCAAGCCTCTGAGATGACAATTATATGTAACAAATAAAATTACCCATAAAACAAAGATATCAAAGTCTATAGCAAAACAGGTACAGGAAATATTTTAATTAAGAAAAACAAAAATATTATTGTATAGCAATATACACATGCAAATGTGAACATTTTGATATTGCACTTAATGTTTATTACTCTTTTAAACATTTCAAATTTTTTTTAAATTTTATTTTCCTTGGATATTTTACATATTTACGTTTAAAATGTTATCCCCTTTTCCCCCTCTCACATACCCTCTTCCCCCTTTCCCTGCACCTATGAGGATGCTCCCACTCCCACTCACCCACTCCAACTCAACACCCTGACATTCCTCTACATTGGGTAAACGATACTTTACAGGACCAAGGGCTTTTGCTCCTATTGATGTTGGACAACACCTCTGTTATATACATGACTGGAGTCATGGGTACTTCCATATGTACTGAGTGGTTTAGTCCCTGGGAGCTCTGCTGGGGTCTGTTGGGTTGATATTGTTGTTCCTCCTATGGGGTTAGAAACCGCTTCAGCTCTTTCAGTTCTTTCTCTAATTCCTCCATTGAGGTTCCCCATGCTGAGTCCAGTGGTTTGCTGCAAGCATCCTCATCTATATCAGTAATGCTCCAGCACAGCCTCACAAGAGACATCTATTTCAGGCTCCTGTCAGCAAGCATTTCTTGGCATTAGCAATAGTAACTTGTTGTTGTAAAAATATAAAAATAAAAAGGTAAAGTTGTCTTTTACCTCGCTAGCTCTGCCACCATAGTGTCCCAAGATATCTGTTAGATATCTTGGTGGAAACACATCGCTACTCCTTGGTGGCCCAGTGTCTCTTGCCGCCACACACTTTCCTATACTCAAACCGTCACATAAAAGAACACACAACACAATAATCTTTGACCCAATTGATAAGATATAATTGCCCACTTAAACATACAAAGCCCTGTACCATCAATTCCTTAGGAACATTAATAACAACCTGTAAATACACAGAGCGGAATCTTAACGTCACCTGCCATGGCTTCTCACTCTCTCTTCTTCCTGTCTCTCCTTTTTCTTCTAGTCTCCTCCTCTTCCTTCAAACATCTCTCCTGCCCATCCTTCCTTCTTCTCCAATGACAGGCCTCCTTCTATCCTGTACCTGCCCCTCATCTGTACTTTACAAATTGAATGGGGAGGTGGTTCTGGTGAAGTCACCAGAGTTCTGAGTCCTTGACTATGCAGTTGTCCTTGGGGCAGTGGCATTAGCATCAAAATACAGATAACTTCTGGGCAAACCACAACAGTAACTGGGTTTGTTTGCTGCATATGGGTTGGATCCCCAGCTGGGGCAGTCTCTGGATGATATTTTTTTCAGTACCTGTTCCATTCATTATCCCTATATTTCCTCCTATGAGTATTTTGTTTCTAAGAAGAACTGAAGCATCCACAATTTGATCCTCCTTCTTCTTGAGCATCATATAACCTGTGAATTTTTTCTTAGGTATTCCAAGCTATTTGGCTATTTTCCACTTATAAATGAATGAATTTCATGTGTGCTTTTTTGTTTGTTTGTTTGTTTGTTTGTTTGTTTGTGACTGGGTTACCTCACTCAGGATGATATTTTCAGGATGATAGTTCCATCCATTAGCCTAAGAATTTCATGCAGTCATTGTTTTTAATAGTAATAATGTAGTACTTCATTGGGTAAATTTACCACATTTTCTGTATTCATTCCTCTGTTGAAGGACATCTGGCTTCTATCCAGCTTCTGTTAATTTTTTATAGTATTTTATTTAACAATAAAGAATTAATCATTTTAAAAATTCAATGCTAAACTACTATATTCCCATGGGTAAAAGATAGAGATGCATGATTTAAAATAACGAAACCCAAGATATGATTTAGCAATCTTTCTTTTAAATATATGCCCTTTTAAACAAATAAAATCAGAATCTCATAATTATATTTATGCTTTAGTATTCATTATGACAATATTCACTCTAACCAAGCCATGGAACCACCAATTTGCCTGTCAACTACTGGGTAGATTAATGGAAGTAAATGTGTGCAACAGAATTTAAGTTAATTTAAAAAAAGGGAGACTTTTTTAACCCAGTAGATGAAAATTCACGAATGTAAAGAGGCCAAAAAAAAGTAAAAACAAACTAATAAACAACAAATAACGAATTTCAGAATCTTATGTATATTGACTTCATTTCACATGATCAAGGTGTCATCATGGTTTTGAAACATGTAGAATAATGAACAAATCTGAAGTTCTATAGAAGAGTCATTGTAGACACCCAAAGCACCCCTTGAAGTAAATTATATTTGGCAGTGTTTCACATTCTGAATTTCTAGTCTGTCAACAACAGCAAATGTCATGTAGTATTCTACACTTAAAGAAAAATAAAGGCAATATGGCAATTATAAAGTGGGGGCTATTTTAATTTAATATAGGTTTAAAATTGTATATATATATATACATGTGTATGTATATATGTGTGTATGTGTATATATATACATATACATATATATGTGTGTGTGTATATATATATCCTAAGGATATGCAAATTTGCCTACCTCTGTCTCTGAAGTTTAAAAATTAAATCAAATGTCACCACTCTCAGCTAAAGCTTGCTTCATGTACAAAGACTCTTCTATTCTTTGCCTAATTAGGGTCATTATTGGACTCACTCAAAATTCTGCTGCTCCTTTATACTATATTATAATTATTTTAAAATTGTTTTTAATGATGATTTTATTTTATGTATTCAACTTAAACTATCACTATATTTCTAATATACCATTGGCAGCACATGGTAGTACTATATTTTTGTGCATGAAGCACTAAATGAACAGAGTCCTATAAATACAAATTAAAATTATGTGCTCAATAGATGACAAACTTATGTGTGAAAACAAGAACATATGAAAATGTTTAATATTTATTAATCACAACATGGTTTAGCTGTGATTTAAATATTGATACAAAGGTCAGGGAAACTGTGATAATTTTAAAATTAATCTAGACATACAAAAATATTTCTGGGATAACTACATATAAATCTCTAAGGTACTAACTCATAAAAGTTATTACATTAATAGTAATAATTATGGTGAGGAAACCCTCTGTTTATATACCTCAATATAGCCACTCTACAGCATGAGATTATTTTTGAGAAACTGACTCAGGACTCTCCCACCACTTTACTAGAAAACAAAGCAAATATAGAAAGGGGTGAAATGCATATTTCTTATTCTAGATTTTGTAAATTTTTTAAGTCTTTGTTTTGAGTTCCAAATCTTAACTCTTTTAAACTTGAGACAATAAATTTTTTTTTGAAAATGTTAAAATTTGTTGTACTTAGGGAAAAAAGGATAAACCCCTTGCTAGCTTTACTTTTTCAAAATTGTGTCACCTCTTTGCTGATGGTGGGTGACTCTTTCTTTGTCATCTGTTTGAAACAATATAACCTTTCACCAACTCTGTTCCACAAGTCTTTACATGTATTCTAGGTGTCAATGGTGATTGCTGCTTATTGAATCTGAACTGTGTTTTTCAAGATCACACTAGAGATTTGAGTATTCTCAAGTCAAATTGCAAATTTGTTCCTAGCTAAAGTGAGCTTTAAGTGGATCTTGTAGTTATTGTTTAAAGATGTTAAGCAAATGGCTTGGGCGCAATAACAGTAACTATACATTCAGTATTGGCAAACCTCTACTACGAAGCATGAAATTTTCTGATGGATCCATTCTTTAAACAACATAGCACCGCATTACAGAGGGTACTCTACTGTGGGATCATTTTGCTCAAATAAAATCCTTGAAAATGAAAAAAAAAAAAAACAGAAAAAAGATCATCTCCTTAAGAGAATATTTCTCTTTTTCCTACTGTACTCTTGCATCTGATTATTTAATACATTCTTTTCCACATAAACCTAGTAGAGAACTTCCTCATATATAAAGAGACAAATTAAATAAAGACATAATAAATCTACATATGGGCATAAACTCCCTCCCATTTTGATAATTACAGAGGCTTGCACAGTTTTTGAAGAACTGCTTTCAATATCCGAATTTCTTCTGCAGCCTCTAGTGCTATGAGCCTCCATGATCTCCTCATTCAAGCCAATTTTTCAACCAGTTAGCTTGCGTCCTACATTCAGTGCCCAGGTGTCTTTGGGGAATACACTTATGAAATAATTACTCCTGTGCTTCTAATATGTCCCAACTTGCATATCACAATTCACAAGCCCCTCAGCACAGCAGTATCCAACTTGTATACTCAGCCCAACATCTTGCCCCATGTTCTTCTCTTGAGACTAGAACTTTGAGTCCCTCTGACCTTCCCATCCATACCTTTTCCTTAACAATGGAAAAGGTCTAACCATGTCCTGTATGTAATATATGCACAGGCACAGTGTAGCCTCATCTACTAGCACAGCAAGCAATCTCTAGGCTTTCATCCTCTTTATTGATCACAGAACACCAAACACCAAATAGACAATGCCAGAAAATTAAATCCTTATGACATATCACACTTAACCTCTAAGCTTGCATGATAAAGGATGAGTATTGTAAGCTGAAAAAAAAAGCAAAAAAAAAAAAAAAAACAAAAAAAACCCCCACAAACACATTAACCACATATAATCTGTCAGAAAAACACATTTGTCAATAGAAACCAAGCAAGAAAAGCCTAGAACAATTCATCCTAAGTACTAAAAGACAGTGACAACATGGTCAAATATATCCAATGAAATTATCTGCCAAAATTGGATGAAGAATAATTTTCAATTACATATTATGTACATATTCAAATGGAAAAACAAAAACACTGGAAACAAAATTTTAGGTTGAAGAGAGAAATGATCATAAGAGAGAAACTGTAAAAAGAAATGAAAAGCCATAATTATTAAAACATAAAGTACTATTTATAAAACATACATACAAACAAATCAAAATCAACATCCAAATGATCACAATTAGCAACTACAAATCCCATAGAGACTTTACGTGTTGATGATCTCAATTTTCTAATCAAAAGACCTAGGCCTATTAAATAGATCAATAAACAAGATATATCTATATATGTCTTCAGCAAACCTATTTTACCTTTAAAAACAAAGAAGACAAAATTAATCTAATCAAATTGAACCAGGACACAAGCCAGAGTCACTATCTGACAAAATAGACTTCAAACTAAAGCTAACTAGAAAATAAAAAACAACAACACTTCATTCTAACCAAGAACACAAATGCACCAAACTTTGTGACTCCGTATTTCTTAAAAAATAAAAATACAAACAAAATTTGTACTACTCTATTTAATTATATGAGTAATCATTAGCACTCATTAAAAATAATATATGATTTCAATTTGTAGACAGGTTATCTGAATATCCTAAAATATTTATATTATCTATTTTTATATTATCATATAATTATATATTGTTTTAAAGGTTTTATAGTATATAAAATATTTTGAAATTACTGTAAGATCTCACAAAATAAATTGATGAATATGAAAAGGATTTGTCTTTTGAAACAATTGGAATAGCCTTGTCTGCCTTTAACTTGTCAATTGACAGCCTTCACCCATGTGCTGAGATGATAATCTTGTACTGTTATACTTATTTAAAGCAGAGTAGGCAGATCTTCCTGGTTGCTGCGGCTGCGGAGAGCTCATAAGCAACACCCCATGAGCAAACTTGAGCCTCGGGACCACAGGTAAGACCAACTTTTCTGCTGCAAGCGACCTGCCTGGTGAACTCAGGACACACAGAGGCAAAATTCCTCTAGAACCGGACACTTGCAGTATTTAGCAGGAGTCCCAAACTGGCAGATCCCTGCCTGCAGAGCTCGCTGCTCCCAAACACAGTGGGAGAGAGCCCTCACTGCCTGGTCAGGTGGGCACTCCTGAGACGGCAGAGCAGAAGAGACCACCAACACTGCCCACCCCTGCCACATCCCTGTCCCAAGAGGAAACTGTATACGGCCTCTGGGTTCCCGTAGAGGAGGGCCCAGTAGCAGCAGGTCCGCTGCATCTGAGACACCACCAGAACCTGAAGGGACCGAACAGAAAAACAGTTCTCTGCACCCAAATCCCGTGGGAGGGAGAGCTAAACCTTCAGAGAGGCAGACAAACCTGGGAAACCAGAAGAGACTGCACTCTGCACACATTACTGATTCCAGAGGAAAACACCAAAGGCCATCTGGAACCCTGGTGCACGGAAGCTCCCAGAAAGGGCAGCACAGATCTTCCTGGTTGCTGCGGCTGCGGAGAGCTCATAAGCAACACCCCACGAGCAAACTTGAGCCTCGGGACCACAGGTAAGACCAACTTTTCTGCTGCAAGTGACCTGCCTGGTGAACACCAGACACAGGCCCACAGGAACAGCTGAAGACCTGTAGATAGGAAAAACTACACGCCTGAAAGCAGAACACTCTGTTCCCATAACTGGCTGAAAGAAAACAGGAAAACAGGTCTACAGCACTCCTGACACACAGGCTTATAGGACAGTCTAGCCACTGTCAGAAATAGCAGAACAAAGTAACACTAGAGATAATCTGATGGCGAGAGGCAAGCGCAGGAACCCAAGCAACAGACACCAAGACTACATGGCATCATTGGAGCCCAATTCTCCCACCAGAGCAAACACGGAACATCCAAACACACCAGAAAAGCAAGATCTAGTTTCATAATCATATTTGATCATGATGCTGGAGGATTTCAAGAAAGACGTGAAGAACTCCCTTAGAGAACAAGTAGAAGCCTACAGAGAGGAATCGCAAAAATCCCTAAAAGAATTCCAGGAAAGAATAAATAAACAAGTAGAAGCCCATAGAGAGGAGTCACAAAAATCCCTGAAAGAATTCCAGTAAAACACAATCAAACAGTTGAAGGAATTAAAAATGGAAATAGAAGCAATCAAGAAAGAACACATGGAAACAACCCTGGATATAGAAAACCAAAAGAAGAGACAAGGAGCTGTAGATACAAGCTTCACCAACAGAATACAAGAGATGGAAGAGAGAATCTCAGGAGCAGAAGATTCCATAGAAATCATCGACTCAACTGTCAAAGATAATGTGAAAGCGGGAAACCTACTGGTCCAAAACATACAGGAAATCCAGGACTCAACGAGAAGATCAAACCTAAGGATAATAGGTATAGAAGAGAGTGAATACTCCCAGCTCAAAGGACCAGTAAATATCTTCAACAAAATCATAGAGGAAAACTTCCCTAACCTAAAGAAAGAGATACCCACAAGCATACAAGAAGCCTACAGAACTCCAAATAGATTGGACCAGAAAAGAAACTCCTCCCGTCACATAATAGTCAAAACACCAAACGGACAAAATAAAGCAAGAATATTAAAAGCAGTAAGGGTAAAAGGTCAAATAACATATAAAGGCAGACCTATCAGAATCACACCAGACTTTTCACCAGAAACTATGAAAGCCAGAAGATGTCATACAGACCCTTAGAGAACACAAATGCCAGCCCAGGTTACTGTATCCTGCAAAACTCTCAATCAACATAGATGGAGAAACCAAGATATTCCATGACAAAAGCAAATTTACACAAGATCTTTCTACAAATCCAGCACTACAATGCATAATAAACTGTAAAGCCCAACACAAGGAGGCAAGATATACCATAGAAGAAGCAAGAAACTAATCATCTTGGCAACAAAGCAAAGAGAAGAAAAGCATACAAACATAACCTCACATCCAAATATGAATATAACAGGAAGCAATAATCACTATTCATTAATATCTCTCAACATCAATGGTCTCAACTCTCCAATAAAAAGACATAGATTAACAGACTGGATACGCAACGAGGACCCTGCATTCTGCTGCCTACAGGAAACACACCTCAGAGACAAAGACAGACACTACCTCAGAGCGAAAGGCTGGAAAACAACTTTCCAAGCAAATGGTCGGAAGAAGCAAGCTTAAGTAGCCATTCTAATATCAAATAAAATCAATTTTCAACTAAAAGTCATCAAGAAAGATAAGGAAGGACACTTCATATTCATCAAAGGGAAAAACCACCAAGATGAACTCTCAATCCTAAATATTTATGCCCCAAATACAAGGGCACCTACATATGTAAAAGAAACCTTACTAAAGCTCAAAACACACATTGCACCTCACACAATAATCATAGGAGATTTCAGCACCCCACTCTCATCAATGGACAGAACATGGAAACAGAAATTAAACAGAGTCGTAGACAGACTAAGAGAAGTCATGAGCCAAATGGACTTAACAGATATTTATAGAACATTCTATCCTAAAGCAAAAGGATATACCTTCTTCTCAGCTCCTCATGGTACTTTCTCCAAAATTGACCATATAATTGGTCAAAAAACGGGCCTCAACAGGTACAGAAAGAAAGAAATAATCCCATGCATGCTATCGGACCACCACGGCCTAAAACTGGTCTTCAATAACAATAAGGGAAGAATGCCCACATATACGTGGAAATTGAACAATGCTCTACTCAATGGTAACCTGGTCAAGGAAGAAATAAAGAAAGAAATTAACGACTTTTTAGAATTTAATGAAAGTGAAGGTACAACATACCCAAACTTATGGGACACAATGAAAGCTGTGCTAAGAGGAAAACTCATAGAGCTGAGTGCCTGCAGAAAGAAACAGGAAAGAGCATATGTCACCAGCTTGACAACACACTTAAAAGCTCTAGAACAAAAAGAAGCAAATACACCCAGGAGGAGTAGAAGGCAGGAAATAATTAAATTCAGAGCTGAAATCAACCAAGTAGAAACAAAAAGGACCATAGAAAGAATCAACAGAACCAAAAGTTGGTTCTTTGAGAAAATCAACAAGATAGATAAACCCTTAGCCAGACTAACGAGAGGACACAGAGAGTGTGTCCAAATTAACAAAATCAGAAAGGAAAAGGGATACATAACTACAGATTCAGAGGAAATTCAAAAAATCATCAGATCTTACTATAAAAGCCTATATTCAACAAAACTTGAAAATCTGAAGGAAATGGACAATTTCCTAGACAGAAACCAGGTACCGAAGTTAAATCAGGAACAGATAAACCAGTTAAACAACCCCATAACTCCTAAGGAAATAGAAGCAGTCATTCAAGGTCTCCAAACCAAAAAGAGCCCAGGTCCGTCTAGGGTTTAGTGCAGAATTCTATCAGACCTTCATAGAAGACCTCATACCAATACTATCCAAACTATTCCACAAAATTGAAACAGATGGAGCACTACGAATTTCTTCTATGAAGCCACAATTACTCTTATACCTAAACCACACAAAGACCCAACAAAGAAAGAGAACTTCAGACCAATTTCCCTTATGAATATCGACGCAAAAATACTCAATAAAATTCTGGCAAACCGAATCCAAGAGCACATCAAAACAATCATCCACCATGATCAAGTAGGCTTCATCCCAGGCATGCAGGGATGGTTTAATATACAGAAAACCATCAACGTGATCCATTATATAAACAAACTGAATGAACAAAACCACATGATCATTTCATTAGATGCTGAGAAAGCATTTGACAAAATTCAACACCCCTTCATGATAAAAGTCCTGGAGAGAATAGGAATTCAGGGCCCATACCTAAACATAATAAAAGCCATGTACAGCAAACCAGTTGCTAACATTAAACTAAATGGAGAGAAACTTGAAGCAATCCCACTAAAATCAGGGACTAGACAAGGCTGCCCACTCTCTCCCTACTTATTCAGTATAGTTCTTGAAGTTCTAGCCAGAGCAATCAGACAACAAAAGGAGGTCAAGGGGATATAGATCGGAAAATAGGAAGTCAAAATATCACTATTTGCAGATGATATAATAGTACATTTAAGTGATCCCAAAAGTTCCACCAGAGAACTACTAAAGCTGATAAACAACTTCAGTGAAGTGGCTGGGTATAAAATTAACTCAAATAAATCAGTAGCCTTCCTCTACACAAAAGAGAAACAAGCTGAGAAAGAAATTAGGGAAGCGACACCCTTCATAATAGACCCAAATAATATAAAGTACCTCGGTGTGACTTTAACCAAGCAACTCAAAGATCTGTACAATAAGAACTTCAAGACTCTGAAGAAAGAAATTGAAGAAGACCTCAGAAGATAGAAAGATCTCCCATGCTCATGGATTGGCAGGATTAATATAGTAAAAATGGCCATTCTACCAAAAGCGATCTACAGATTCAATGCAATCCCCATCAAAATACCAATCCAATTCTTCAAAGAGTTAGAACAATTTGCAAATTCATCTGGAATAACAAAAAACCCAGGACAGCTAAAACTATCCTCAACAATAAAAGGACTTCAGGGGGAATCACTATCCCTGAACTCAAGCAGTATTACAGAGCAATAGTGATAAAAACTGCCTGGTATTGGTACAGAGACAGACAGATAGACCAATGGAACAGAATTGAAGACCAAAATGAACCCACACCTATGGGCACTTGATTTTTTTGACAAAGGCCAAAACCATCCAATGGAAAAAAGATAGCATTTTCAGCAAATGGTGCTGGTTCAACTGGAGGTCAACATGTAGAAGAATGCAGATCGATCCATGCTTATCACCCTGTACAAAGCTTAAGTCCAAGTGGATCAAGGACCTCCACATCAAACCAGATACACTCAAACTAATAGAAGAAAAAAAACTAGGGCAGCATCTAGAACACACATGGGCACTGGAAAAATTTCCTGAACAAAACACCAATGGCTTATGCTCTAAGATCAAAGAATACAAATGGGATCTCCAAAACTGCAAAGCTTCTGTAAGGCAAAGGACACTGTGGTTAGGACAAAACGGCAACCAACAGATTGGGAAAAGATCTTTACCAATCCTACAACAGATAGAGGCTTATATCAAAATATACAAAGAACTGAAGAAGTTAGACAGCAAGGAGACAAATAACCCTATTAAAAAATGGGGTTCAGAGCTAAACAGAGAATTCACAGCTGAGGAATGCCGAATGGCTGAGAAACACCTAAAGAAATGTTCAACATCGTTGGTCATAAGGAAATGCAAATCAAAACAACCCTGAGATTTCACCTCACACCAGTGAGAATGGCTAAGATCAAAAACTCAGGTGACAGCAAATGCTGGCGAGGATGTGGAGAAAAAACACTCCTCCATTGTTGGTGGGGTTGCAGACTGCTACAACCATTCTGGAAATCAGTCTGGAGGTTCCTCAGAAAATTGGACATTGAACTGCCTGAGGATCCAGCTATACCTCTCCTGGGCATATACCCAAAAGATGCCCCAACATATAAAAAAGACACGTGCTCCACTATGTTCATCGCAGCCTTATTTATAATAGCCAGAAGCTGGAAAGAACCCAGATGCCCTTTAACAGAGAATGGATACAGAAAATATAGGTACATCTACACAATGGAATATTATCAGCTATCAAAAAACAATGACTTTATGAAATTAAATAGGCAAATGGTTGGAACTGGAAAATATCATCCTGGTGAAACTAACCCAATCACAGAAAGACATACATGGTATGTACTCATTGATAAGTGGCTATTAGCCCAAATGCTTGAATTCCCTAGATGCCTAGAACAAATGAAACTCAAGACGGATGATCAAAATGTGAGTGCAGATCGCTCATGAGAGACACAGCCAGAATACAGCAAATACAGAGGCGTATGCCAGCAGGAAACCACTGAACCGAGAACGGGACCCCTGTTGAAGGAATCAGAGAAAGAACTGGAAGAGCTTGAAGGAGCTCGTGACCCCATATGTACAGCAATGCCAACCAACCAGAGCTTCCAGGGACTAAGCCACTACCCAAAGACTATACATGGACTGACCCTGGACTCTGACCTCGTAGGTTGCAATGAATATCCTAGTAAGAGCACCAGTGGAAGGGGAAGCCCTGGGTCCTGCTAAGACTGAACCCCTAGTGAACTAGACTGTTGGGGAGAGGGCAGCAGGGGGGAGGTTGGGAGGAACACCCATAAGGAAGGGGAGGGGGAGGGGGATGTTTGCCGGAAACAGGAAAGGAATAACATTAAAATGTATATAAGAAATACTCAAGTTAATAATAAAAAAAAAAAAGAAATGTTCAACATCTTTAGTCATAAGGAAAATGCAAATCAAAACAACCCTGAGATTTCACCTCACACCAGTGAGAATGGCTAAGATCAAAAACTTAGGTGACAGCAAATGCTGGCGAGGATGCGGAGAAAGAGGAACACTCCTCCATTGTTGGTGGGATTGCAGACTGGTACAACCATTCTGGAAATCAGTCTGGAGGTTCCTCAGAAAATTGGACATTGAAGTGCCTGAGGATCCAGCTATACTTCTCTTGGGCATATACCCAAAATATGCCCCAACATATAAAAAAGACACGTGCTCCACTATGTTCATAGCAGCCTTATTTATAATATCCAGAAGCTGGAAAGAACCCAGATACCCCTTCAACAGAGGAATGGATCACAGAAAATGTGGTACATCTACACAATGGAATATTACTCAGCTATCAAAAACAATGACTTTATGAAATTCGTAGGCAAATGGTTGGAACTGGAAAATATCATCCTGAGTGAGGTAACCCAATCACAGAAAGACATACATGGTACGCACTCATTGATAAGTGGCTATTAGCCCAAATGCTTGAATTATCCTAGATGCCTAGAACAAATGAAACTCGAGACGGATGATCAAAATGTGAATGCTTCACTCCTTCTTTAAACAGGGACAAGAATACCCTTGGCAGGGAATAGAGAGGCAAAGATTAAAACATACACAGAAGGAACACCCATTCAGAGCCTGCCACACCTGTGGCCCATACATATACAGCCATCCAATTAGACAAGATGGATGAAGCAAAGAAGTGCAGGCCAACAGGAGCCGGATGTAGATCGTTCCTGAGAGACATAGCCAGAATACAGCAAATACAGAGGCAAATGCCAGCAGTAAACCACTGAACTGAGAATGGGACCCCCGTTGAAGGAATCAGAGAAAGAACTGGAAGAGCTTGAAGGAGCTCGAGACCCCTTATGAACAACAATGCCAAGCAACTACTTAGTCCAGGGACTAAGCCACTACCTGAAGACTATACATGGACTGACCCTGGACTCTGACCTCATAGGTAGCAATGAATATTCTAGTAAGATCACCAGTGGAAGGGGAAGCCCTTGGTCCTGCTAAGACTGAACCCCCAGTGAACGTGATTTTTGGGGGGAGGGCGGCAATGGGGGGAGGATGGGGAGGGGAACACCCATAAAGAAGGGGAGGGGGAGGGATTAGGGGGAGGGTTTGGGGGGGAAACCGGGAAAAGGAATAACACTCGAAATGTAAATAATAAATACTCAAGTTAATAAAAAAAATAAATCAGTAATTTTGAACTTTGATTAAGCCCATAATAATACCACCAGATATTTATTTATCTACTAGAAATTTCAAAATAAAGTTGGTAATGACCATTATTTCTCAAAGGAATTTAGATATCAGGAGATGATTTTTAGAATTTGAAAACAAAATTTCTGCAAGTTTTTAAGTGTCTATTATGTAGGTTTTTCCTTTTTTTTTTAAATGAAAGAATTCTACTTTTTTTTTTATTTTCTTACTAACAGCATTTTCAGGATAAGTACCAAATGGTGTAAGAAACATCCCCAAGTATGTTAAAGAGAAGACAAGTAATGTATATAAATAGGTGATTCTTGAGAACATTAGTCTGCAGGAGCAAGTCCTGCTGTGGGTCTCTAACCCATGGGGCATTTGTCTTCTCTAAATTGCCCATGAGGTCCTTTGACTCAATGATAAACAGGAATCACTGGAAAATTATTCTGTTCTCCCACATATTTCCAAACAAACATGAGTTTATAAGAAAAATATACACATAAAACAAATTATTTTCTATTCAGGTATATTTTATATTGAATCTTTCTACCTTCATTTTCTCCAATGTGAAAAATTAACAGACAACTGAATTATATCTTAGGTAAAAAGTATACCACATCCCTCAAATGTTATTGTTTAAAGTATTGAACTTATTCATGATTCAATCTACTTTGTGAAGATATGTTTTTTGGTTACAAGTTAAACTGTTTAGTGTTATAAATATTTTAGTTTAAGGTATTTTCATTTATTGCAAAATTCAACACTATTAAGTAGATCCGTCATGTATTTCATTATTAGACATATGAATATGCACATATAATTTTCCATAAGACACTGGTTCAACAATTGAGGTGGATGTTATTGGGAAATTAATGATGTGGAAATGAAAGAGAAACAGAAGAGTAACTAAGAAAGATATAACTAAAGACAGAGTGAATCTTTATATTCAGAAATGACAGTGATCCTGGTGATGTCAACACTCACCATATCTTGGTGGAAAATGACAGTGAGGGAAAATGACTTGGCGACTCTCAGCTTTCCCCTGAGCCAATTGTCCGGCGACTGCTGCCTTGTAATTGACAGAATCTGGGTAACTGTCGAAGTTTAGATTGGAGACTGTGGGTCAAAGAGAACCTTTAACTCCTGACATTGAAACTAGGAAGAGAACAAAATGTAAGCTGTAGTCTCAGGAGACTTACCTGCTCTTTCTGGGAGCTGGGTTAAGGCAGAAAGTTTAGGTAAATGTGTTTGAGGCCTAGCATGCCTTTACCAGTTGGCAGTTGGATGAAGGGCAGAAATCAGGCCTTATTTTTAGGGTCTGGGAACAGTTTTTATGTCATCACTGCATACTGGGTAGAGAGGAGGTTATTCTAAGTTTAAAGGATTTTGAATTAAATTTTTATTTCATGTATTTATCTAAATGTGTGCGTGTGCGTGTGTGTGATATGTGCATGGAGGATGATGCATTTGTGGAAGCCACAGGCAATTTGCAGAGTTATAGGAAACTTGTAGGGATCAGTTGTCTCTAGAATGTAAATCTAGGAGAACAATTGAATGTCATCAAACTGGTTAGTATAGGTCTTTATTTACTCTGCTTTCTCTCTGACACGTATATAGTTTAACAAATATAATATATGTCACATCAACAAAAAAATCCTAGACAAAGTCAAACATAACTTATTATTTACATCTGATCATATATTAAAATGCTAGTGCATAGTTACCTAAAATATAAAATTAATTTCAAAAGTAAAAATAATTGGACTTTATTCTGTTATTTCTGAGACAGATCTAAATATATTTAAATTGTATAATGTTCAGTTATTGGATGATTTTTAAAAGGTTTAAACTATAAACATTAGTTATTTCTATTACTTACTTAGTAACATAATAATTGGATCAATATAAAGTCTTTCTGATTCCTTGTTCTAATGATTAACAATACTAAAATCAGTTAACACATTGTGTTTTTCTTCAAAAGCTCTTCTAACTTGATAATAATTGTTGGCATTTAGTTTAGGCTCCATGCTACGGTTACCTCGCAGCAACCAGGAGTGCCTGACTCACTATAAAAGGGGTTGCTTGCCCACTCCTTTCTCTTGCTCTCATGCTCTTTCTGTATTCTTTTTTCACCTTGCCCTCTTCCTCCTCTCTCCCCATTCCCTTCCTCCCTCTCCACATCTCCACATCATTATGAATTACCTCTACACACACACACACACACACACACACACACACACACACACACACACACACACACACACACACACATTCTCTTTCTCTCTCTCTCTCTCTCTCTCTCTCTCTCTCTCTCTCTCTGCTTTTCTTTGTATCTACTAACTCCTCTCCCTATGCCCTTAATACATTCTATTTTATACTATACCACTATACCGGGCTGTGGCTGGTACCTCAGGAGGGAAGGGACACCTCAGCATGGACCCACAGAGGTATCCCCTTCCCCCACACCATAAAGCATTTCCACCAAACATTTCTCTATTTGTTATTTATAAAACACAACAATAGTCATCATTACTATCAGTTGTTTTTGATGAGATTAAATGAGTTGAGCCACATTTCAGGCTACAAGGTATGCTTATTTGTAGTAATTTTGTAATATCATTTAAAAAGCACAAAAATGAGTCTCTCATTTTATAATGGCTCTACACCCCAATAATCGTTGAGGTGGGAATGTTCTTTGCTGTGGATGTTAACCCTTATTATGTTTGCTTCAATCAGTCTTTGTGGATTGAACCAATGAGCAAAATTATAGGAAATTTCTTAAGATGATGCATATGTTTTTGTTGTCAGTAAAATTCACAAGATTTGCTAATAGCGTTTCTACATTTTAGATCCAGAGTGGCCAATCACTTTTCTGTTTTGTAACCAGACTGCATGAAAATGAATCAGAAATGTTAGCTTCCATACTAATTAATTTTACATAGAAAGTAAAATAATATTTTGTAAATGAATTTAAATTAACGTCAATAGCAAACCCTCTGAAAGTACACGTCAGGACATAAGTATGTTTTAAGATATTACCATATAAGGAGTCATTTTCACTTCTTTCCTTTCAAAGCACATTGAGTAATTATTAGTGATTTAGTATCAATAGAGGAGTTGACATTCTATGAATAAATCATCCATAATCATCTGCAAAGCAAGTGATTTTGCTGAAAAAAATGGAATATCTACTTGGATCAAAGGTGTAATTTTTAAAATTTATTTATTTATTCATTTTTACACTCCAGATTTTATTCTCTTCTAGCTCCATCCCCACTCCGGACAGTTCCACATCCCATACCTCCTCCGCATTGCTGCTCCATGTTTCCACAATGATGTCCATACCCAGATGAGGCCTCCAAAACATATATAGCAAAGTAATTTTAATACCATAGTTTACATTATACTGAAAGCTCACTTTAAAATGATTCATAGATGCACACAGGAAAACTTGAAGTTCCAAAATTCAAAAACTAAAATGTAAAAGATCCCATACTTGAGTAAAGTTAAAAGAATCAATTAGATATGATGTGCTGATGTAAAAGTTGGAGAAATGGTATCTTTGGGTCCCAAATCAAGGAAATAGTAGAAAAACAAATCCTGTGGAGACAGAGTGTTTGTTTAAATATTGAAGTAAACAAGATAAAGAAATGTTTTTCCTTCCTTGCCAAACAATCATTTCTCTAATTCTTCTTAATTCCCTTTATGGTAATTTCTGACAGCATTTGGCAAAGTAGCAGGATCTAGTAGACTGAGCCTATGTTTCTAAATATCACAGTTTTCTTTTAAATCCTTTCCTCCTTATGTATGCTCAATAATACCATATGAAATCTCTTTTACAAAGAATATTTAGGATTTTTTTTAATGTGGAGATCAATCCATTTCAACTCTATAGGAGTGTGTAGATTAAAAGGCTGTAATTAACTCATAACAGATCTTTAGAGATACAAACGTACAGTTGAGTTATTAAGGAAAATTGCCTAAAACTTATATTTAGAAAGTACAGGTTCACTTTCTAACAATATATGTACAATTAGAGGGCATGTGTCAGCCTCTTGAAGATTCAGACAAAGATTTCAAATAAACACCTACACTTACAGCATCTATTTATTGAAAATCATTGCAGAAAGCTGTAAGATTTAATTAATGGTGATAATGGAGAAAGCAGAGCATTCTGGAAAAATGATGCTTGCTAATTTTAGTTGAGTCATCTTTAAAAAGAGAAAAAGGTGACTGTAGTAGTTGGAGTCGTTTTTACAAACCAAATTATTTTTTAAAACTATTATTCAACATGATTCTCTTAAGTGAACATGGACCTAGTGTAAGGCCCCTAATTATTTTGTTTAATCATGCTTCTGATTAGCTTAGCTTTACTTTGAGTACTAAACTTTCTATTTAGTGACCAGGTAACAGGTCTGAGCTTGCTGGAGGCCTTGAAATGGACAGATATTTTTCCTACAAGGAACAGAAAGAAAATGGAGTTAACTATGAAACACAACTAATTATACCTAATAATGATGGATTATGTAAGTTTATAAATATTAATATTGAAACATTTTATGTAATATTAAAAATTTCTAAAGAAATATTTACATCTTTACAGATGGTAAAATTAATAAAATTCAAACATATACATATATATCCCAGAGCTTTCTGATAGTACAATAAAATTTGTTTCAAATAAGAAACTTTGAAAGCCCCCATGCCCGGTTACACAGTTTAGATCACTTTTTATTGCATCATGTTAATGTTATAAATTATAAAATACTTGAAAATTTAGGCTTTTATAAAATGGCTATAATTTATTTGTCTATTTTAATCTGTAAATACTTAAATAACATATTTCTTCTATTAGATAACTTTTGTGTAATACAGACTTAAAGGTTTTGGTTTATTTATTTATTTATTTACTTACTTACTTACTTACTTACTTACTCACTCATGTGAGCATTTTCCTTTCTTCTAGTTACCAAATGTAGGGCCTATTACATATAAAATAAGTGCTATGCCAATGACCTCCAGCCACAGCCTAACTTCCTTTTCATTAATGTTTTTAAACTAAAGTAGAACTTGAAAATAATCTATGGACGATTTTCTTTAAGTGGCTTTTTAAGGGCAAATATAACGCTTTCAAGTAAATATTGATTTCAGAGAGCAATGGCATGCAGCCTTGAGGTGTCTTCGGCTAGAGTCAGTTGCATGAATTTTGTAGAAACACACTTAGAAAAACCTTGACCGTCAGACTTATATATCATAGCTTGGCAGAGAAAGAAGCGAGACAGAATTGATTTGCTGAAGTAACCAATAAACATAGTTACCAAGTGATTAAACGGGCTGAATACTTTTTGGAAAACAAGATTAGAAGAAGGCTTATAATTCCATCCAAATTGGAAAATCAAGGCTGGCTGAAAGTGAGATGAATGTTGCCAAAAACCTTGAACATTATTTCAAATCCTCATGCCTTTTGTTAAAAAAAAAGTAATACCATTCAGTCATTCAGAAGAGCTTAAAAACAAAGGAAACTAAAAAATATTAAAGTTGAAAGGTTAAATCCATGCTATGCATACACAACACAAAATGATTGACCACATTATAAAGTGTAAAATACTGTGAAATATGATATAGCTTCTAAAATTGAGCTTACATACTTGAATTGGATTTTGCGGACTTAATATTAATCTAAACTAACTTATGTGTCAAACAAATGTCAGAAGAAAATTACTATCAATAAAGTTGTTTGGACCACCCGCCCAGCCTGAGGTAACCCTCATACATGTGATACCTTTACTGATGGTTATCTTTCTAGACCCCACCTTTAGATATATTTTTAATCTACTTTTGAGATAGAAACTAAAACACATTTACATGAGGTAAAATATAGGGTCTTAGGTTTTTCCAACTTATTTAAAGTGGAATCATAAGAAACAACAGTAAAATCTAATATGAAATTAGTCTTTAAATGACAACAATAGTACAGAATAACATTAGATAATAATGCTATGTCATACCTGAAACAACCTATATGTAATGAAGACTTCAGACTTTATCTTAATTTTGGAGTTGTTGATGGTTAGTGAATCTTATTTAACATTTCAAACCAAACCAAACAGAAAAGCAACAAAATAAAGCAAAATAACAACAATAAAAACCAGTAAAGACAGCCCAAAATTCTGAACTTTTCAGACAACACCTGTGAATGCCATAACTGGTCATTTCTCAAGCAGTTCTTTTGAATAACATAGGTTTAATCAATATGTTATCTTTATATTTCTATCTTCACTTTTGGTTTTTGTTTTTATTTATTTATTTTTGTTTGTTTGTTTGTTTGAGATGGGGTTTTGTTGTGTACCTTCGACTGTCCTGGAACTCACTGGGTAGACCAGGCTGGCCTCAAACTCACAGAGATCCACTTGCCTTGCTCCCCAAGTGCTCGGATTAAAAGCATGCCCCACCACTTCCCAACCTTTATGTTCATTTTGTAATATACTTTGTAATTAGATTATACCTGTGCATGCCTTCTTTGCACAGCTTTTCTCACCATCAAAACCCTCACTGGAGAGGGACATGTTTCCCATTTGATGGGTCTGCCATCTTAGATCATCATCACTCAGCATCCAGAGTTGGTATCAGATTGCATTCTTACCATTCATTCAGGGTGTTTATTCAAATGGACCACGACCTGAAACTGCCATTCCAACACGACACGGAGTGTTCTCAGTGTTCTACAGATACTCTGTGAGCCATTTCCTCACTTGCCACTTCTTCTGGATAATCCTCGGAAACTACAGCTTTCAGTATCTTCATGGCTTACCCTCTCTAGAATGTTGTTTAGTTGACTATATCAATAGATAGTAACAGAATTTATCCAAGATTATACGTCATAAATAAATATCACTCTGCATGATCAGCAACAGTATCTGAGTTTTCCGTTATTCTACACCCTTCCTTAGTCTTCCTACTACCTTTTTTTTTTAAAGAACTGACCCAGAGCTAGAATGGTTTCTCAATCTCACATCAATTTTTGTTCCCTAATCCAATAAGAAACGTAATTTATCATATTCATTAGAGATGATATTGATCTCTTTTTAGAGATTAATCACTTTGAGAGTTGTTTTGTTTTGTTTGCTTTTTATGTGAAGGCATTTTCCTTTACTACCATTGTATTATTAAGGGGCTGAAGACATGTCTCAAAGAATAAGAGCACTGGTTGTTCTTCCAGATAATTGAGTTTAATTGTCAAACTCCACATGGCAGCTTGTAGTTCCAGTCCTAGGTGATTGCAGCCCTCTTCTCCCAACTCTGGGAATCAAGAATAAATGTGCTATGCAAACATACATACAGTAAAAGAATCTATATATCTAGAATAATGTTTTGTATAACAAAGGCAACAATTTTGTGGGTTTTTTCTTATATTGGATTTTTTAATTTACATTTCAAATGTTATCCCCTTTCCCAGTTTCCCTGTCCACAAACCTCCTATCACATCCCTCCTTCTTCTATGACAGTGCTTTCCTCACCCTCTCACCCCCCCTTCCCACCTTCCTGCCCTTCACTGAGGAGGGGGGTCCAGTCTTGGCCGGACCAAGGACTTTTCCTCCCATTGGTGCCAGCAAGATCATCCTCTGCTACATATGCAGTTGGAGCCATGAGTTTGTCCATGTGGACTCTTTGGATGGTGGTTTAGTCCTTGAGAGATCTGGTTGGTTGGCAACAATTTTGAAGTAAACAGTTTGACTTCTTTTTAAAAATCATAGGACATTAGAAGTTGACATGTGACTCGCCTAGGAGTAAGATAGCTTTATACCAATGTAGAAAAAAAGTTGTATGTATTCAGCGAAGCTGCTGAGATAGTTAAGTAGTTTCACCTTATAAAAGAGTGGAAGGATTAATATACTAAAGATGGCCATTTTGCCAAAAGTGGTCTACAAATTCAATGCAATCCCCATCAAAATTCCTACTCAATTCTTTAGAACAATTTTTTACTTATACATTAACATGTCCATTTTACATGAAGTAAGTTTAGATATTTATGTTAACAGAGTACTCTAGCAGCTTAATCCTCCAACTCCGATTTTGCAAGCAAGAAATATATAGGGCAGACAGGGTGTTTAATTTGTAACACTCATGGCTGATGTTGTAGGCCAGATCTGTGATAACTAAGGGGTGGATAGTTGACGTAAGTTAGGCTTGCCCAACAAAATTAATGGTATGTGCATCACAGGTAAGATATATATACATATTGCCATTTTATTGACAATTATTTGAATTTTGATGGATAAAGACGGTAAAATCCATTTTAAAATTAACAATCCTTTATACTTTCTTTGGAATGCTACTTCTACAGTAGGTCTGCTTCTCTTATGTCTCAGATTTGATAAAACCTATGGCATTTTTGTATGTGTATGTGATAGAGAAATTTTAAAAACCTTTTGGGAAGAAAGAGGTGAAGGGCATAAAGTAATTGAGTAGAAAAATAGATCTATCTTTAAAATTTAAAGTCACATTGTGAAAATATGAAGCAATGTTATTTTTGCTGAAATGTTTCAGAAATTCATAATTGACAATGTCAATTTGTTTTATTCTTCTGTATGTTAACCTATTAATACCTCACTTTTTAAACAGAACCACACATTTTATCATAGTAGAAACAATGAATATAAAATAGCACAAATAAGATTTGAAGTCACAAACCACTACCCAAAGACTATACATGGACAGACCCATGGCTCCAACTGCATATGTAGCAGAGGATGGCCTTGTTAGGCACCAATGGAAAGAGAAGCCCCTGGTCCTGCCAAGGTTGGACACCCAGTGCAAGGGAATGTCAGGCGGGCAGTAAGTGGGAGTAGATGGGGGGAACGCCCTTATAAAATAAGGGGAGGGGTAAAGGGTAGGGAGCTTATGGACAGGAAACCAGGAAAGGGAATAACATTTGAAGTGTAAATAAAGAAATAGCCAATAAAAAAAAGATTTGAAGTCAATTATAGCCTATAAAAATAACATGATAAAGTAATAAAATGTAACTGATAGATTTATAAAAATATATTATGATGGAGTATAACCAGTAATGTAGAATGGCATCAGTGTTTATTAAATATAATTAAAACCAATAATTTCAGTATGAAGAAATGTAATGTTTACAATTCATGTAATACTCAGAATATAAAATTTTAATTTTATTAAAATTAATAACATTTCTCAAAATATTTTAATATTTTCAAGGATAAAGATTTTAATGTAAGGAAAGTTCCTGTTTTGCAGCTAGATTTTATGCACAGATGAGAAATGTTGCATGTCCTAACACTATTGGTGATGAGAATTATTTGCATTGCACACATAATTTGGTTATTGATTGCCTTATGGATTTTTATTTATTTTTAAAATTGTATTGATTGATTATGCATTTCACATCACACACCCAAACTTTCTGATCTCCCTATGTCTTTGCATCTGCCCTCCATACAAACTCCCCACAAAAGAAACACACACACACATACACACACACACACACACACATACACCTGTGGAAGCTGTAGTACGTCACATAGCATAACTTTTAGTTCACATAAATCTACTTCCAATTGTTCTTTGCAAGAAGCCATTGGTATGGTCAAGGCTTCTGGCTTATTCTATACTATCAATATTGGACCCTTACATGAATTCTTCTTGGTTAGCCTGTTGTTGCCTCCTGTCATGGAGATCGTGCAGCTTTGGATCAGTAGGCCCTGCCTCTTCATATGCTCCAACAATTCACAGATTGGGTTGATGCAAGGGTGGGCCACCTAAAAGCTCTGGATCTGGGCCTGGATGGTAGCTGAGTTAGTGAGCCCACTAGCTTTCCTGCACCCTCACCACTAGTGTGAACTCGCTAGCACCATCCTGGCTAGCTCACCCAATGAGGCAGCTAGCAAGGATTGGGAGAAGGCCATTTTCCCTTTCTGTGGCATAGGAGTTGCAAGGACAGCTCTTCTGGGCTTATGTTCACCCTCGCCCAAACAACCAGGGCCAAATCTACTGTGCTGTCCAGGCAAAATGTGAGGCCCACTCTCCAAAATGCTACAACCAGGGATCTCTCTCTCTCTCTCTCTCTCTCTCTCTCTCTCTCTCTCTCTCTCTCTCTCTCTCTGAACAACCGACTGCAAGCTTTGGCCAGAAGGTGTGAGGTGGGCATCTCTCCCTTCCCCATGCTGCCACCATCATACTATACAGAGCAATAGTAGGGCCAACTCTCCTGGGCCCACATCCCCAGGGCTACCGGACAGGGTTGGTTTAGGCTCCTGAGTGGAAGCAAGTGAGATGCGTGGCTGAGTCTGCATAGTTCTTGGACATCATCATGGTTCCAGGTGACAGCCCAAATCATGTGTCTTCATAGACTTTGGTGGTAATATGACCCATGGACACTGAAATACAGTCATATTGTCAGATGGCCATTGACCCACACATGGTCTTCAGGGGTAGTGCAGGTCAGATGTTCACCATGGCCTCAGGTAGCAGGATAGGCTACTCACATCAGACTATTCCTCTTTACCCTCACATCCCCAGTTCTGCCTCTCTTCACAGTGCTCACACACCTCTCTTCTTCTCTTCCATTTACACCGCATACTGGTGAATCTTAGTGGCTCCTGCTGCTGCAAGTGAGCCACAGGGCAGGCTGACATCTGGGTGACTTCCATGGATTTTTATTTTTCAAGCAATTTTAATTAGAGCATAATTACTTAGTTTTTCCCACTTAGAATTTACCCCCTCCAGACACTTCCATGCATATTTACTCCTCAGATTCTTGGCCTCTTTTACTTTGATTATTTTGTTGAACACACACTTATATACACACATGTATACATAGGTACATGACTATGGAAATAAACTTAAACATTCCACTTAGTGTTACTAATATATCTATGACTTTAGGCTTTCCACTGAGTATTAGATAATGGATTAGAGCCTTCATCTCAGGGAAAACTAATTCTCACAGACATATTTAAGTTGATACATATAATTTACATTATTAAAAAACTCATTCTATGAGGCATGTATATGTGTAATTTTTGGATATAAACAATGTGATGTTATTTCCTAGCACTGTGCATGTGGGACCAAAAGGACATCCATCTATAAACAAGACCTGATAGTTGAAATAGCACAAGAAGCATGAAATTTGCCAGAAAAGTGAATGTATAACCATCACTCTTGGAAAAGCTAATAAGATAAGCTGGGGCAAGGATAGTGAAAGATTTCTTAGAGAAATTTATGAATAAGTAACATTAAGTATGTAAAAATAGGGGTTTAGAGAGATGGCTCAGTGATTCAGAGTTCTTGCTTTTCTTTTAGTTCTGGGTTTCTTTCTCAGCAACCACAAGTGTTGATAAGCTCAGGTTGATAAGATCTAAGATCCATTTTGGATTTCTTTATAGTGTTCTGTAACTGCATGGTGCTTATTTGAGTACCAGACACGACGATGATTCTAAGGTCTTAATTTTCATAATAGAATAGTCATATAATTTAAAGATTATTTTAATTATATGTGAAAGTAAGTTAATAATAAAGATTAACCAAACCTTTCATGATAACTCAAAATTTTGTAAATAGGAAATAAAGAATACCCACAGAGTTTTGCTTCTTGGCATCTGTATGTCCACATACATTGTTAATTATCAATCAAAAATTAATTAAAATTAATTAATTTTAATGAGTGTTTTAATCTAAAATAGTATCTATTGATCCTATAACCTACTAGTTGAGTATTTGATTATCAAATAGATTTGGTATACTGATCCACACTTAATACATGAAGTTTAGATTAGAATAATTTGTTTTGTCTGGCTGGTACATGGACTTTTCAGGACATAAGATTTTTCATGACATTCCCATCTTTCTTTCTCATCCACATAAACCTTTACCCAACACATGCTTATTCCCCAACATGCACCACTCTTGGGGTTGTTGCTCAGAAATTTAAGAGTCTTCAGCCAATTATTTAACAACCATAAGTTCACATGCTATTTTCCTTTATTAACATTTTCTGAGTACATTCTCAATATATTAGTCATATAATAAATACGCAGGAAATTAAGATGATATACATGTTTGGTTTATAGAAGAAGGTTCACAGAAGAGTCTTAATAAGTCGCAACATGTTCTAGATTTCAATTTAATAAATATTTTCCACAGGTAAATAGTTTTAGTAAAATATTTTTGATTTTACTCCTAAATTCAGAGACAAAATTCAAATAAGTGCACCACTCAAATATTGCTTACATAATGGAAATTTTATCTACTAACATTTATAGATTCCAAATAGTCATATCACTGACTGGGGACTCTAAATTCCAGTTTGCACTGCCTACTTCCAATTAGCATGAATAAATGAAAGGTGAAGGACAGAAAGACCCCTTAAGATCAAACATATCTATAAGCCTCATTAAATTATTTTTGGGATACTGGTTTCCCAATTTCTGTAAGATATCCCAAAGGATTAAGGCATCTCTATTCTTCTATTTCCATTCTTAGATTTACATATGTATGGGGATTTGACTGCATGGATATATAAGCAATATATGTTTTTGGTGCCAAAAATGTCAGAAAAGGGCTTAATATGCAAATGCAAATCCTTATAGGAAAGAGAAATAAAATTGACCAATTACAGAATCCCATGACATGGAGATGCAGTTGATTACAAATTATCTTGTGTGTCACAAAAACATAACCTGCATCTTTTGCAAGAACCACAACAGTTTTACTTGCAAAACAGTTTTACTTTACACTCTGTCTCCATTCCCTGAATAAATTCCCTGGGTAAATAGAGCAGCAACAAATTACTCATCACACATTCTTAATATACAACTGCCTTCCTGTTGTCTACCACACTCATTTCCTCTACATTAATTAGCCTAACTTTTTTTTATTGAATCTGTACAAGATGGTTTTTATCAAGGTTAGTTGTTTATTGCACAGAAGCTTTTGGTTAAAGTCTACAGGACAAAACCATACAAAGGAGTCAAAAATGATAACTAAGATTTATCTCTATAAAATCTACTGCAACACTGGACACTGGAATTGTCGTATACTACTTCATTGTCATTAATCTAACTAAATATGTATCTTTGTTACTTCAAAAGTGATTGCTATTCAGATTAAATGAAATGAGAAGAGAGACTTTTATTTTTCTAAGTGTCCCTTAATTTGCAGCAAATTCCAAGAGCTGCTTCTTAGGTGCATATGTAAAATTTGTGCTCCCTCATGGTATGTGCAGAGGCCTAGCACAGACCTATGTAGACTTTGCGTCTGTCACTTTAGTCTCTGTGAGCCCCTTTGAGTCCAGCTTAGTTGATTCTGTGCACCATGATCGATCTCTTTGTGTCTTCAACCCTCTGGCTCCTACAATCATTCTTTCATTCTCCTTTCTGCGGGGTATCCCCAGTCTCACCCAATGGTTGTTTACCTGTGTGTGTGTGTGTGTGTGTGTGTGTGTGTGTGTGTAACAGTGGGTGTGTGAAATTCTCTGACTCTTTAGCCTATACTTGGTACCCTTTTTTCCCTACTTCATAGACTTGTCCAGCCATGATAGGAGGGTTTATGCCTTGTCTTATTGAATCCCTTTATATAATATGTGTTCCGTTGGTATGACCTTGAGGTCTGGTGTTTATGAATGAATCCATAGGTGCAGTGTATTGGAGGTGGTAGAAGTGGAGGGAAAAGAGGCAACAATCAGGATGTATTGTATGAGGGAGGAACAAAAATGTTGTTTCCTACCAGGATGCTATTGTGAGCAGGACATTGCTGGAGTAGGGGCTTTTTTCCTGCAGGTACTAAAGATTTTATTGAAGGTTGTATGAGCACAACAGTCAAATATAAAGCTTTACAGAAAATAGAGGCAAAGGTGACCAAATCAAGAATGAATAGCCCTTTCCATCCTCACAAGACTGCACTGGAGGAAAATCTCTCGGCATTGTACATTCAGTTTGAGTACTCTCAGTGCTTTGCAAGAGCTGGGTGACTTAAACTCAGTATAAAATTGCTCAGATACTTTCATGATTCCTATGTGAAACTGAGATTAGTTTACTTTTTATAAATTTTTAAAGGATAGAAGCAAGTTCAAAGAAAAAATATTTCACAAAAAAAGCTTACTAAGGTATGACTCTTTTTAATTGTCTTACCATTATTATGACTGTTTTATAGTTAAACAAATTAAAATACAGAGAAAATTAGTAATGATCATAAAACCTTATTTTATAAAGCCTATTCTGATATGTGTTTATGTATTCTCTTTCAGATTTAATTATTATTGCAAAATCAATAATGTTCAAATGAACAATAAATTTGATAATTGAAAATGTTTTGATTGCTATCATTCGGCAACTATTGTGTGGAGTGAGTATAATTTAGTTGTCATATTTCTTTTTATTTGAATAATATAAGGTCATTTCACAAATAAGTGTATGTCACACACTTGGTATGTGCATTATATTACTGTTTTTTGAAGTATCATCAGATTAATGATGTGACTATTCACATTGTGGAAAATTATTTTTAACTTGTTTTTATTTAAATCAATTTTTAAATTTAAATATATTCTGATCATTTTCTTTACCTCCCAAAGTTTTGTCTACCTTTTCTATTCCTCCGTGCCCACCCAACTTTAAGCTCTTTATCAAAAAAGAAAAAAACCTAGACAACAACAAAAACCTAGAGAACAAAACACAAAAATAAACACTAAACTTTAACCAAATAAAAGCAACACACACACACACACACACACACACACACACACACAAACACGCACAAGCACATGTGAACGTGAATAGTCATATAAAGCTGAAAACTGTGGAATCCAATATTTGTTGGCCAACTACTCTTGAACATGAGATCTATAAGATCGGCCTTGGAGTGGTTGATATTCATAGTTGATATATTTATTTAAAAAAATGATCTTCCCTCTCTCAGCAGGTATAAATAATGGGTTGACTGTTAATCTCTAGTAGCTAGGTTTTTATTCATTCATTCATTCATTCATTCATTCATTCATTCATCTTTAAAATATATCCAAATAATATA
This sequence comes from Rattus rattus, assembly GCF_011064425.1. NCBI lineage: Eukaryota > Metazoa > Chordata > Mammalia > Rodentia > Muridae > Rattus > Rattus rattus. Next base: position 35,876,634 of record NC_046166.1, read on the forward strand.
TTATAAGATAAAATAAAAACTACTACGTGAAGTCATATAAGAGAGAACAACCGAAGGAAAAGATCCCAAGGGATGGTACAAGATCCAGAGACCCACCATTTAAGCACTCAGGAATCCCATAAAAACACTAAACTGTAAGCTGTATGAGTGTAGGGGACTGAGTCCAGATGCACGGAAGCCCTGTGCTTGCTGCTACAGTCTCTGTGAACTCTTGTGAGCGTGGATCATGTTGATGCAGAGGGCCTTATTTTCTTGGTGTCCTAATAGAAGGTCCTTAATGCTATGAATATACATATTGTAGAAATTTCTTTAACAGCCAAATGCTATTTTCCAAATGTTTCAGTTAAATGTTTAGAATTTCTATTTTGTACTCATAAATGAAAGAGTTCAGAATTAAGCATAAGAATTGACTAAACTACAAGAGTCTGTGAAAATCCTTGTTCTAGCACAAGATTTACTGCACCATCTAAGAAAATGTGGTATAAGTTATTTCTCAGGAATAGCAAGATTAATTAAATGACTCGTGTTCTTTATAGTCTTATGTCTAAAAAAAGAAAATGAAGTACATGCTATAACATTTAAGGGAGTAAAAACATCTGTCTACTAGAGATTGAAATGTTGGCTTAATACTTTGAGGCAAAAAGAGATAATAAAATGGGAGATAATAGAAATAAATAAAAAATAAGAGCAAGAGAGTGTCTATTAAATTAATGTCATTAATTAATTTAAATTAAATGCTTAATATATAACCAACTGCAGCTAGAAATGATACTAAATTATTGACTGCTAATTAGTTCAATTAATGATTTAATTATGTATAGTTCATTCATTGTAATTAACAACACTAAATATTTGCTAATCTACACATATATGCATATTTACTTTATTTTAATGTTATTTATTTGTGGCTACATATAACATATCTTGACCATATTTTCTCTCATACTCTTCCCAGTTCTATGCCACCTCTCTAATCACTCAATTTCCTATCTGTCCAAACTCCTCAAAACTAATTTTCCTTTTCACAGCAGATACTTAGCAAATAGTTTCTTTCTTAGGGATGGTATTTTATTTTCCTTTCTCCTTCTTTCTTGGGTGGATTTGCCTCTTTGAGTCTCTTCATGTCCCATTCATGATGTCAATGTCTCCCTGAGTGCATATGTGTGCCCATACTGTAATACCTGGAAGATTTCACTGGAATCATTTACCACCTCTGGATCTTCCAATTTTTCTGCCTTCTTTTCTGCATAGATTCCAAATACTTATGGGAGGGTTATGATGAAGACATATCTTATAGGACCAAATGCTAAAAAGTCCCTTACTGTTTGCACTTTGACCATTTGTGTGTCTGTGTGTTAGTTACCATCTACTACAGAGAAGAAGCTTCTCTGATGAAAACTGAGTAGTACATGTCATTGAAACCTGAAACATTAATACTGAAGCATTAATACCAGTACTATATACTACATAATAGTATATAATATAATATACTATATTAAGAACTAATGCTTATATACTATATACTATTATATAGATATAGGTATAGAGGAAACCTTTCTGAACAGGACTTTTTTGGCCAAGGATTTATAGTCAACACTTGATAACCAGGCTCTCATAATACAAGTAGGCAAATAAACAAAAGACTTTTTGAATAGCTAATCAAATAATGAAGACGCCCACAGAAGAGATAATCTTTACCATCTACTCATCTTACCGAGGATACAAAGAACATAAAAAGCAAAGAGCGAAGGAAACAAGTGACTCCATTTAAAAGCAGATTAGGGGGTTAACCACAGAGTGATCAGTAAAAGAAATAAAAGCTACATAAGTACCCCGCGTTGTCTTATCTAAGACAATTCTAGAAACACAAACCAATACAATATAAAATTTCATCTCGTTCCTGGTCAGAATGGCAAAAATGAACAAAACAACTGAGAGCAAATGTTGTCAGGGCTTCAGAGAAAGAATTGCACTCATTCATTGTTGATGAATATTCAAATAGGCGTAGTCCACTTTAAAAATCAGTATAGAAAATCCTCAAATAAAAAATAAAAAATAAACAACAACAACAACAAAAAAACCCAAAAGCAAATCAAAACAAAAAATCTAATATAGAGTTGCTATATGGCCCGGCAATAGTACTCCTTGACATATGTGCAAAGGACATGCAGTCTGCTCTGCAGAGACATGTGCTTAATCATATTCACTATTCCCTGGAGTTGGGAAAGAAGAAGCACAAAAAAATGAAGAACTAATGCTCGAATGTCCTTCAAAAATGAATAGATAATGACAAAGTGGTAGATACCCACAATAGAATATTATTCAGTGTTAAAGCCAAAAAATGTAGATAAATGGCTAGATTTATTATATATATATATATATATATATATATATATATATATATAATCAAGGTAATCAGCCAGAGAATGACAAAAAGCAGGTGTTCTCTCTCATCTCTGAGTCCCATGTCTAAACCTTCAGGTGTGGGTATACAATATGGAGAAACCATTCAAATCAGCAAAGTATAAGACACTATAGTTAGGGGCACTGAAGGGTGGAGTTGAAATAAAACCAACATGTCAAAGTGATATGATTTGAGAAGTGGAAAAATGGTAAAGAACTCAACCTCGAAGGATAGACAACGATCCATACAAACTGAGGAATAAAAGGGAAATAACACCAAGGTTGTTTGAAAATTCTCAAGAAAATACTATTTTATGTTTCCATAAAATTATATAAAATCCACACATCTCAAAGGAAGTTAAGCCACTTGGGCAGACAATGTTCCCCTCAAAACCATAGACTGAAAAATCTCTAGTAGTAGGCATGACATAATATAACTTGTCAATGTTGCTCTTGGTGGACTCACAAAGCTTGTAGAAATTTTCTATTTTAGAAGAAATGGCACAATTAGGTCACAAGAGCTGGATTATCAGAACAGATTTAGACCTCAAGGATTCTTTCCTGTGGTCTAGCTTTGATGGTAGCAGAAAATTGTATGCATATTAAGACACATTTGGAACTCTGAATTTTGAAAGACTAACACAGAAAGAGACTATCTTTACTTCTGAAATTGGAGAAATTTCTAGACTTTACAGTTTCTGTAAAATCTGATATACTTACAGGAATTAGTGCAAAATGGCACTGGGTTAAAATATCCTAAGTTGAAATGTTATATCATTAAATACCACTACCACCCTCCATCATTCTGCTGTGAGAAGAACGTCTCTGAGCTGATAACGTCAGACCACGCTGGTACTCTTCTTAGTCAGGCTGTTCAGATTGGCTAATACCTCTCCAAAACTGAAGACAAACAGCAGCGATCACTTTGATGAAGACATAAGCTTTTTTAAATTTTTTATTAGATATACTTCTTTACTTATATTTCCCGCTTTCCTGTCCATAAGTCCCCATTCCCTCTCCTTCCCATACGGGTATTCCGCCTATACATCCCTCTTATTACCCCCCCTCCATATTCCCCTGCACTGGGGGTCCAACCTCGGCAGGACCAAGGGCTTCCGCTTCGACTGGTGCCCCAACAAGGTTATTCTCTGCTATCTATGCAGTTGGAGTCCTGGATCAGTCCATGTATAGTCTTTCGGTAGTGGTTTAGTCCCTGGAAGCTCTGGTTGGATGGCATTGTTTTTTTTATGGGGTTGCAAGCTCTTTCAACTCTTTATTAGAGGAAGTATTGAAAGACTTAAGTTTTAATACATAGTTTGTAAGTGCATACTTTAAAATTTTAATTATTATATATATTCAAGTATATATGTACATATATGTATATAACTATAGTTAGATAAATAATATTCCATTGTACTATATTCTTTAAATAGATCTATATATATATATTTCCTTTTGAAGTTCATTACTATTTTATTATTAAGCTATTCAAAAACGCTGAAATATAAGTAACAAACAAAATATTAAAGAAACCAAAATATATAAGAAATTTTTAAAAAATAGCATGAATTTGTAGGGATTTTTCAATGATATGGGGATATGCTATCTACAGAATATATTTAGATACTTTCATTTAATTTTTGCAGCTATAAACTTTAGACCTGTAGCTACTTTGACACAGAAAGTTAAAATATCAAATGAAATCACAGGAACTTAAATAAATTTATAACTCTTATGTCAATTATTACACTGAAATTAAAATTGATAAGAATTTAATGCCTAAATAACTCTTTTAGTTTTAAAGTTTTCCAACACATCACCCTAATAATTTCTGTTTTCACTTAAAATATTTCCAAATGTGCTAACATTAATAATACTCAAAGATTATTTTCTCTATATATTCATATATAAAGTAGGTTTTAGAATCAAGTATATAAATACAGAATTTTAATTGAAAATTTTATGAATTATATGGAATATAATAAGGCTGATAGCCATAGACAAGTAATATAGATATACTAGCAAAATTAGTAAAGATATTGAGGCAGACTAATTTTTATAAGAAATTCATTTTATTTTCTGTCCCATTGAAAACTATATGAAAGTGATTTTGTCTTTCTTCACCTGGTTTTTATCACATAACAAAACGATCTCCAATTCTAGTTGCATTATTTCCAATGGGAGAATTTTATTCCATTTTCTTGAGAAATAATATTCCACTGTGTTTATCTATGACATTCTCTAAATTCCTTTACTGCTGTAGTGATACAGTATACCAGAACATACTTGTGTGTCTTCAACATACTTACTGTATCTGCATCTGATAATGGTACTTAGCAAATGTTCCACCTCCTTGGGAGTTGTACTTGCTCTTTTCAGAGGACACTTTATATTATTTCCTTGCTTTCCATACTGTTATACATTCCTGATACAATGTAAGACTTCTTTTCTGTATCTGTATCTGAAATTTTCTTTGCAATATGAAGTGTATTCAAGAGTTGATTTCATAGAAATTGAGAACAGAATGAAGATTACTAGAGCATGAGAAGACTATTAAGGGAAGCTTAGAGAATAATTGATCAAATGTGCTAGATTGCAATAATATCAAAACCTAAGATTTTATTGCAGTACATTAATATTCTATAATAACATAGATGATGATCATGAACTATGTACTTTAAATAATAAATAGAATTAAAATGCCTATAAGAAACAACATTTGTTTGCAAGGGTTGTATACTATACCTTACTTGTATATTAAATAATGTACACATATATCTAAACTTACATAGAACCTAATTAAGAGATCAGTTTTAAAATTTCAATTTGTCAGTTATAAATAAATGTATTACTATCAGAAAGTACATATCAAGAAGTATGTATGGTTTTAACTTCTCCCTTACATAAAACAGTTACCCTTTCACAGTTTTTTAGAGGCTAATAGGAAAACAGAGGCTCCTAGATCCAAGATGGGATCCTTATGACTTATTACTCACAGGACTGAGTGAAATGTAAGATTCATGATCACTTGGGTTTTGCACAGTCCCTTTAGACAATGCTGAGACAGCCCCAGGTGGATGCTGTACACAGTAATTTTATGTCACAGTTGAGAAAATTTGAATTGGGAAAACTGCTTTTATAAAGAAAACTGCTAGTAGACCTGTCCTACCATTAGCCTGGAAGGAGGCATTATGTTTGATAAACAATATTGAAGAGGAAACTTATCTGCTTTCTGTCATACAAGGACATACTACTTCTATCTTCAAGGTTATTGCCTATACTCTCTTCCTCAGAAATACAATCAACACAGATGTGATAGAAGACAGAAGAGAATGCTTGGATAAATTATTATCCACAAGGGTAAGTAAAACCTAATGGATTTCATTAAAGACACCTCTCCCATCCCAAGTCTCTGGCATGTCCTAGAGATGCCCAATCCCACCCACAAACCCAGCACTTTCAGATTTCAATTCCAAGTTTTTCATGTTTTCATGTGTATATATTTATGATTTATGATTTATATATGTATATATACCCAAGTATATATATACTAGATATATAGATATAGATATATAGATTATAGATATGTAGATATATAGAATACTATTTACTTTTGTTTGGTTTAGGTTTTAGATAAAATCTCACTATATTACACCAGAAATCATAAAATTGTCAATGCTCCAGCCTTCATGGGAGATTTCTCAGAATTCAATCCTGAATCACCCCATAAAAATAAGCCAGGTGTAGTGGTACATACTTATGATCCAAACAATGAGGTGGCACAGATAGTTTTGGCCTAGAGGTTTACTGAGAAACTACTGCACTGAGTCAAATAGCTCCCAGCACAGTGAGAAATTTTAAATCTGGCCCCATCACAAGTGTATAATGTGCACAAGTGTGTGTGTGCAAATGCATACATGGATACACACACACACACACACACACCACATTCACACACAAGAAACATCTCATAATAATCTAATAATCTAATCTGACTGAAAGAGATGTACCAAACCTTTCCCTTAACAAAATGAAGTTCTTATAAAATTGTCTATCTTCCTCATGCTACTATTTTTCTAAATTCTTATGCATGTTATCTCTAGGTAAAACTGAACATAGATCTCTTGATATAGAATGCATTAATATTATTTTGATTCTATATGGGATTAAAAGTAAAACAAGTTATGTTGAAACAAGAAAATGTATTAAACTATGTAAAAAGATCTATTTCTTGATTCTACTTCCATTTTCATTTGTATTATTTGACTCACTGGAAGAAACTGAATGGAAATGCATACATACTGTTCATTGGTTTATTTTTGTGTCCACAAATCAGGAGAACAATAATTCTATTATTAAATTCATTGTTTTACTATTTTTGTAATTATTATTGTTGTTGAGTTTTAATAATCTACTTATTAAACTGGACTAATTATATTTTTCATTGATTTCAAAATATTGTGTATATGTTGTTTTTTCTCATTTATTTATTTATTCACATTACATTCTGATCCCTGTACTGCTTCCCAATATTTCCCTTCCACACTCTGTTCTCAATCCTCTCTGTTGGGTGTAGGCACCCCTGGTTATCTTCCCACATTGGCACATCATGTATCTGCAGAAGTAGGCACATCTTCTCCTACTGAGGCAATATAAGGCATCTCACTTAAAGGAAAGGGTTCTACAGACACACAACAGCTTTATGGACAGCCATTGCTCCAGTCATTAGGGAACATACATGAAGACCAAACTGTATATCAGCTACGTGTGTGTGTGTGTGTGTGTGTGTGTGTGTGTGTGTGTGTGTGAATGTGTGCTTGTGTAATGCTTTCTGTGTATTGATTATAAAATAAAAGAAAGCTCATAAAATGACAGTGAAGTCTTGAAATGGCAATATACACAAGGGTTTAGGTCAGTTACTAATATTTGTAAGAAAATATACTATTCTAGTTTTCAAGAAGAGTAAATGTTTTTCAAGAAAATGCAAATGAACACCTCAGCAATTATGTACTTATTCAAAGTGTCTAGAAATGAAACTAAACAAAATATAAATATGCAAAGTGACAAGCAGGTTACCAGGTAATTAATGCTCTCACACATTGCTTGTGCACCTCTCTGGAAAGTCCTCTAGCAACATCCACAAATATTAGCCACATACCCTCCTCCCTATCAGGTTCTGCTTAGTATAAATTACCATGAAAGAGGAAACATTTGCATGAAAGGCACATTAAAGCTTCCTGTGTGTGTGTGTGTGTGTGTGTGTGTGTGTGTGTGTGTGTGTGTGTGTGTGTGTGTGTGTTGGGAAGGCAGTCTTATGTCCAGTCTATGTATGGCTCTTTGGTGGTTCAGGTTATTTGACTCTTGGTCTTCCTGTGGAATTCCTATCTCCTTCAGAGTCCACAATCCTTCTCTCATTCATCCATAAGAGTCCCCAAGTTTCATGTACTGTTTGGCTATGGGTGACTGCATATGTTTCAGTTAGGCTGCTGGGTGGAGCCTCTAAGAGGACAGTTATGTTATGCAAGGCTCATTAATAGTGTCAGAGATTGGTGCTTCCCTATGGAATGGGCCTCATATTGGGCTGGTTATCAGGAGTCCATTTTCTCAGTTTCTGCTTCATTTTTGTTCCTGCATTTATTTTTGAAAGGGACAACTTTTTGGTTGAGGTTTTTGTAGCTGGGTTTATGTTCGTAACTCTCTTACTGGGCTACAGGAGCTGTCCATTTCAAGTTACATATCCTCACTGCCAGGAATGTCAACTTAAGTCACCCCATTTGACCTGGGAACCTCTCCCATCCCAGGTTTCTGGCATGTTCTAGAGATGCCCACACTCAGCCCACCTCTACTACTTACAGATTTCTCTTCATTCTGCTGACCCTCTAACTTTCTGGTCACTCTCATGTCTTTGTTTCCATCTGATCCTGAACTCTATTCCCATTCCCCTCCCTGTCCAATTCCCTTTCTTCCTCTGCCTCCTATGACTGTTTTGTTCCTCTTTCTAATTGAAGTTCAAGTGTACTTTCTTGGACCTTCTTTCTTGTTTGGCTTCTTTCAGTTTGCAGAGTGTAGCATGGATATCCTATACTTTATAGATAACATCCACTTAAAAGTGACTATATACCATGTGTGTACCTTTGTACTGAGGCACCTCAGTTGGGATAATATTTTCTAATTCCATACATATGCTTGCAAAATTCATGATGACATTGTCTTTAGTAGGTGACTAGTATTCCATTGTTCAAATGAACCTCATTATCCTTTCTTTGATTGAGGGACATCTGGATTGTTTCCAATTTCTGTTGATTATGAAAAAGCTCCTATGAATATAGTGGAGCATGTGTCCTTGTGTTATGGTGGGGCATCTTTTGCGTATAATATGCCCAAGAGTGGTATAGCTGGGTCTTCAGGTAGAACTGTTTTCAATTTTCGGAGAAACCACAAAATTTATTTCCAAAGTAGTTGTACAAGTTTCGGATTCCACTATAAATTCGGGACTGTTTCACTTTCTCCACATGCTCATATCTGATAAGTAAAGATGTTGGATGATTCTTTAAGTGCTGCTCAGTCATTCAAGATTTATGTATTAAAAATTCTCTGTTTAGCTCTTTACCCATTTATTAATTGAGTTATTTTGTTTGCTGTTGTCTTTTTGAATTGCTTATATATTTTGGATATTAGCTCTCTATCATATATAGGAATAGTAAAGATCTTCCCCAATCTATAGGCTGCCATTTTATCCTATTGAATGTGTACTTTGGCTTACAGAAGCTTTTTAGTTTCATGAGTTCCCATTATTCAAATTTTGATATTAGATCCTGAGACATTGGTTGTCTGTTCAGGAATTTTTTTCATATACCAATCCATTCAAGTGTATTTCCCACTTTCTCTTGCACTAGATTTAGTGTATTTGGATTTATGTTGAGGTCTGTGATCCACTTAGACTTGAGTTTTCTCCACAGTTATAAATACAGATCTATTTGCATTTTTCTACATGCAGCCATCTAGATAGAACAAAAACATTTGTTGAAAGAAAGACAGGGCATCAAGTAGAGGAATGGGATTGCCAACTCACAGTCAAAAACTCTGACACAGAATTATTCCTGTCTGAAAGAACTTCAGGGACAAAAATAGAGAAGAGCCTGAGGAAAAGGAAGTTCAGTGACAGTCCCAAATTTAGATCCAGCTCAAGGGGAGGGCCCAAGGTCTGACACTATTACTGATGCTATGGTGTGCCCACAAAAATGGTGTCTATCATGACAGCCCTCTGAAAGACTCAACAGGCAGCTCGAAGAGTCAGATGCAGATATTTGTACACAACTAATGGTCAGAAGCTGCTGACCCCTATGGTTGAATTAGGGAAAATCTGGAAGAAGCTGAGGAGGGAGACCCTATAGGAAGACCAGCAGTTTCAACTCACTTGAACCCCCACGGTCTCTCAGACACTGAGCAAACAACCACGAGGCATACACAAGCTGATATGAGCCCCTAACACATATCGAGCAGAGGCTTGCCAGGACTGGACTCAGTCAGAGAAGATGCATCTAACCCTCAAGAGACATGAGGCCCCAGAGAGTGGGGAGGTCTGGTGGGGTAGGGGTTAGGTTGTGGGTAGGGGGTGGGAACTTCCTTGTGAAGATGGGGCGGGGAGGTATGGGACATGGAACAGTCAGAGGTTGGACCAGGAGGGGCATAAAATCTGAAGTGTTATAAAAGATCAAAGAATAAATTTTAAAAAAGAAAAGAAAAAAATGTTTTCTTTTTTTCATTGTATGGTTTAGTGTCCATAAGACTGTGGATTATTTCTGTGTCATTGATTCCATACCTTTGTTTCTTTCTGTTCCAATGTCATACGGTTCTTTTACTATTGCTATGTAATAAAGCTTGAAATCAGGAACAGTAATACCTCCAGAAGTTCTTTTACTCTTCAGGATTGATTAAGCTATTCTGGGTTTTTGTGCATGAAGTTGAGATTTGCTCTTTCTGTAAAAGAATGTGGTGAGACTGATGGAAATTGCACTGATTCTATAGATTGCTTGTGGTCAGATGCCACCTTTTACTATGTTATTAAACTGTGCCATAATAAATAAATCTTTAAAAAAAAAGTGGGGGGGGCTGGAGAATTGGCTCAGCAGTTAAGAGCACTGACTGCTCTTCCAGGGGTCCTAAGTTCAATTCCCAGCAGCCACGTGGTAGCTCACAACCACCTATGATGTTATCTGATGCCCTCTTCTGGCATGCAGGTGTATGTGCAACATAAATAAACCTTAAAAAGAAAACAAAAACAAAAACAACAACAACAACAACAAAAACAACAACAACAACAACAACAACAACAACAAAACTATTCCATATCCTGATTTCTTCTTCAATTTCTTTCTTCAGGGATTTGACGTTCTTGAAATACAGATCATTCACTTGTTTGGATAGAATTATTCCAAGATATTTTATAATATTTATAGCTATTTTGAAGGCTGTTATTTCTCTAATTTCTTTCTCAGCCTTTTTATCATTTGTGTAAAGGAGGACTACAGTTTGTTTTGTTTAGTTTATTTTAATTCTGTATCCAATCACTTTCTTGAACGGGTTTATCAGCTGTAGTAGTTGTGTCATGGAATTTTTGGGGTCACTTATATATCCTATCATTTAATAATAGGATACTTTGACTTCATCCTTTCCAATTTTTATCCCCTTAATCTGCTTTAGCTGCTTTATTACTCTAGCTATGACTTCAAGTATTATTTTGAATAGATAGGGAGATAGTCGGCATCTTTTTCTTATCCATAATTTTTATCTGTTAAATTTGATGTTGTCTATTGGTTTTCTATATATTGCTTTTATTATGTGTAAGATTTTGTCTTGTATCTCTGATCTCTCCAAGACTTTTAACATGAAGGAGTGTTGGATTTTGTCACAACTTTTCCAGTATCTAATGATATGATCATGTGAACCTTTTTCATTTCATTTGTTAATATGTTGGATTATGTTCATGGATTTTCATATATTCAGTGACTCCTGATTCCCTGGAATGAAGCCTACTTGATCATGGTGGATGACGATTTTCATGTGTTCTTGTATTCAGTTTACAGTCATTTTATTCATTTTGCATCAATGTTCATAAGAGAAATCGGTCTGAAATTCTTTTTTGTTCTTGAATCTTTGTGTGATTTAATTATCACAGTGACCGTGGCTTCATAGAGTGGCTTTGGCAGTGTTCCTTCTGTTTCTGTTTTGTGGAATAGTTTCAGAAGTATTGCTATTAGCTCATTTTTGAGTCTGATAGAATTCTGAGCTGAATCATCTGGCTCTGGGCTTTTGGGGGTTGAGAAACTCGGAATGACTGCTTATTTTTCTTTATAGGTTCTATGACTGTTTAGATAAATTATATGATTTTGGTTTAATTTTGGTAAATGGTATTTGTTCAGAAAAGCGCCCATTTTCTTTATATTTTCTGATATTGTGGAATACATGCTTTTGAAGTAAGACCTAATGATTTTTTATGATTGCCCCAGTCTAAGTCTTTATCTCTCACTTTTAATTTCTGATTTAATTTTGTTAATTTGAATACTGTCTTTCTACATTTTATTTTTGGTTAGTTTGACTAAGGGTTCGTCTATTTGGTGATTTTCTTAAAGAACCATTTCTTATTTTGTTGTTGTTGTTGTTGTTCATTTGTTCATTTGTATTGTTCTGTTTGCTTTTAATTCATTATTTCAGACATTAATTTGATTATTACCCAGTGTTTACTCTTCTTGGGTATGCTTGCTTCTTTTTTTCTAGAGCTTCAGGTGTGCTCTTAGGTTTCTGGCATGCGATCCCCACAATCAATAGGAAGACACTTAATTCTAAGAACTTTCATCTTAGCACTGCTTTCATTTTGTCTCATAATTTTGAGTATGTTATACCTTAACTTTCATTGAATTCTAGAAAGTATTGGATTTCTTTATTTCTTCTTTGACACATTCTTCACTTAGTATAGAGTTGTTCAGTTTCTAGGAGATTGTAGGTTTTTTTATTTTTCTGTTGTTTTTAATTTCCGGCTTTTGTTTGGATGATATATATATATATATATATATATATATATATATATATCCATTTAGTTTATAACATATGTTAGTTTCACTATTTCTGTATTTAAATTCTGTTTTGATGACCTGACCATTGGTGACAGTGGGCTGTTGAAGTCCTCCACTATTAATATCTGGGTAACCATATATGTGATTCAAGCTTTAGTAATGTTTCATTTATGATTATGGGTCCCCTTGAATTCAGGGCATAGGTATTCAGAATTGAGACATCATCTTAGCACCATCTCTTTTGATTACTTTAGGTTGAAACTCTATTTTATTGGATATTAGAATGGATCCTCCAGCTTCTTTCTTGAATAAGATGGCTTGCAAAACATTTTTCTAGCCCTATACTCTGAGGTGTGTGTGTGTGTGTGTGTGTGTGTGTGTGTGTGTGTGTGTGTGTGTGTGTGTGTATATATATATATATATGTATGTATCAGATGTATGTTTATTTTTTGTATGCGAGTAAAAGATGAACCTTGTTTATGTCTCCACTCTGTTAGCCTGTGTGAATTGGAGTCCATTGCTGTGAGAGATGTTACTGACTAATGACTGTTAGTTTCTCTTATTTTGATTTTGATGGTATCAGTGTGTGTGTTTGTGTGTGTGTGTGTGTGAGAGAGAGAGAGAGAGAGAGAGAGACAGAGACAGAGACAGAGAGACAGAGACAGAGATTCTCTGCTTTTGTTTTTGCTATGAAATGATCAATTTCTTGTGTTTTCTTGTGTGTAGTTACTTTCCTTGTGTCAAAGTTTTCCTCTTAATATCTTCTGTAGGGCTGGATTACTAGAAAGATATTATTTAAATTTGTTTTTTTCACAGAATATCTTGGATTATCTATCCATTGTGATAGGAAGTTTTGATAGTACAGTAGTCTGGGCAGCTATCAGTGGTCACTTAGGGTCTGCAAGGACATCTGCTAGGACCTTCTGGCATTTAGAGTCTCTGTTGAGAAGCTAGGATTAATTGATAGGTCTGCCTTTATATGTTACTTGGCTTTTTTCCCTTGCAGCTTTTAATATTCTTTCTTTGTTCTACACATATGGTGGTTTAACGATTATGTGGTTGAAGGATTTTGTTTCTTTTCGTCTAAACTTTTTAATATTCTGTAAGCTTCTTGTCTGCATATAACCAACCCTCTCTTTAGGTTAGGGAAGTTTCCTTCCAATATTTGATTTTTTTAAAAATATGTATCAATTTTTTGTATTGTAGCTTTACATCTCATGTTCTCTCTTCCATTTCTTGTGTTGTCTTGATGATGCTTGAGATTGTGATTCCTCTTCTCTTTCCTAGATTATCTATCTCCAGTACTAGCTTTCTTCGTGTTATTTTTATTGCTTCTATTTCAATTTTTGGATCTTAAATAGTTTTATTCATTTAATTAACCTGCTTTCAATATATATGAAAAGCATATATGCTGATTGTCTCTGTTGTTGGCTTGCCTTTTAGTCCCTGTTAGTTGCAGGCCTCTAGGACTAGTTGTTATATGTGGTAGCTGGCCTCATTGGAGGTAGGGAGAACTGTGGGCCATGGAGTGGACTGCAGATTCTAGGTTGAAGGGAGAGATGGGACACAGAAAGGATGGGACAGATCTCAATCGAATGAGGGTGCCCAGGGCCCAGCATGCCATCTCTTGTGTTTATAATGAAATATATATTAAACATAATACAAAATTTAAACATTTAATACATAATCAAGTAACCTATAAATTATACTTTCTTTGAATTATTGAAGAAAAACTTGTCTCACAATAAGCAATATTGGGATTTCAGAGTATATGAACCAATCTCATTTCTACAATTGTCAATAGTTTGCGTGGTAGCTGTCAATAGATTTTCACTATGAAGTATATATGTCTATGCCTGTGTGTAACTAGGAATATGGTTTTAGGAGTGTCCATATACAAGCTACCCATGTTTCATACCTAATTCCACTTAAATTAAGCTAGTTTTACACAAAATATAGCAGGAAGTGAAATGGTAATTAACAATCATAAATTAAATGTATAGTTCAATATGGAGTTAATTACAATAATTTCTATATGAAGTAGTTTATTTTCCATAAAAACTCAGGTTATATCATGTATTATTCAAGTAACTACATAAAAGCATAAGATATAACTGGATAAATTATGACTTAAATGTTTAAAATGTTCCCAAAATATTTTAAATACATATAAAGATAGGATCAGGACTATTATTGTAGTAGACCATGTACCATGGAAATAAATATGTTGAAGTGAGCCACCAAATATTAAAAGAATCAATGAACTATGCAGATAAATGTATGGAATTAGAAAATCCTCATACTGCATGAGGTAACTCAGACCCAGAAAGACAATATGGTGTATACTTGTTTATATGTGGGTATTAACTCTTAATTCAATGGTAGCCAAGCTACAATTAAAGAACCATATACTTTAGATATAGAATAAAAACATTGGAGGGAATGGATAGATGATGCTGTTTACTTGATCACAATGTCTCAATGACTTTCAGCCATATTCATAAATCAGTGCACTGCTCATCCATTATCAGAGCAGCTCCCCCCTGCAGTATACAGAGACCCACAGGAAGACATTACTCTAAAATTCTCCCAAGAAACATTCATCTTAAAATGGGAAGTCTCCATCAAATTCTTCCCAACAAGGGTCAGAACTTTATAGAAGAAGTGGTAATAGTGTGAAAATCAAAGGGGATTTTGGACCTAAAGAAAGAAGGCCCTCGGAGTCAATATTATTAAAGCACATTTAAAGGGACAGAGACTGAGGCAGCATGTGCTGGGCCTGTTGGATCTGCATCATTTAGAGTCTTAGACCTGAGGAGAGAGGTGAAAATGTGCCACCATTCTTTACTCAGAAGGATGTTCAATTGATAATAACTTTGCATGAAATTTTAGATTCCTATAAGTGAATCTCCCTGGGGATACAAATAACTCTTAAGGGTAGTATACATACCCAGCAGTCGATAGCCAATAGAAAATGGCATCAGCACTCAACCCCATTTTTTGGAGTTTCTTGTCTCATAATGTGGTGTCTGAGGCCCTCCTCCTTTTGAAAATCTTGTTATTAATTTTAATTTAATTTAATTGATATTTTTCTGTTTTTTCCTCCAATTCACATGTGTTAGATTTTGTTTTATCAAATTTTATTATATTACTGTTACATAGAAGCCTGCTTATTTTCTCAAGAGAGAGAAATGATGTGGATGTAGACATATGTGGAGGTGGGGAGAATCTGGAAGTGTAGAAAAAGGGAAAATCATTACCAGGTTATATTATGTGAGAATAAAATCTATTTCCAATAAAAAGGAAAAATGGATTAGTCAGGATGCTAGTCTCTCCCTAGCCTAAAGCCTATATATTCCCAATAAACCATAATTATTCAAAGATAGACATTTGAGGAAAGTAGATAATTAGTCCTGTGCAGCTGGCATAAGACAATCCTGGCACAATCATTCATATCATTAAAAAATTGGCAAGATATCTTATAAGCAATACTCCTGGGCAAATAAGACAAATGAAGCACAGAAGTATTTTTCTTTTAGGAGAATGTATACTCAAGGAAGTGTGTATAGAGAGTTCCTGATTTTGTTCTTGAATAGTATAAGCAGTCAACATAAAACCTAATCCAGCATTGTTCCCTTTTGATATAAAAGATACATAACTTTATATGAGCACACTGTTTTATTCATTTAAAATAGCTTTCTTTAAACTTACCTATCATGGTAAGCTTTGGTGGTTTTGATTTTATTCTTTGTAATGCCCATGCTTATTTATAAACATCATGTTTCTTTACACATGCCTTATTGTGTTATACATCTTTATTCTAGAGATGAAAAAAAGTAAATACATATTTAAAGAACTTCAGTCAAATATATTGTTTGCACAAAGTACA
The DNA here is from genome assembly GCF_011064425.1 of Rattus rattus. Lineage (NCBI taxonomy): Eukaryota > Metazoa > Chordata > Mammalia > Rodentia > Muridae > Rattus > Rattus rattus. The sequence goes on from NC_046166.1 coordinate 35,892,999, forward strand.
TTTTCCTGGATGGTGCTCTTGCTTTGTTTGTATGTATCATTTCTTTCTCTTTTTTTATCTTTTAGAATTTTAATGTTTATCCCATACCATTGTATTCAGGAAGTATATGGAATGAGGAACGGAATACTATTCCATATGTAATGATCTAAGCACGTTGTATTCATATACTTTCTCTAGAGAAAAGTCTGAAAGATGTAACTATGTTATGATTGATGTGTGAAGAAACTGTTCTCAGAAGCTGTACTATACAAACCTATATAATTGTCTCTACTTTAGAAGAAACAACAGAGGAAGTGAAAGACTTGTAGTTAAGGAAGGCGGGAATGGATTGGAGCCACTTGTGAAGACTCAATTTTCTACTACTGAGAAAACCAGAACCATGTACTAAGCACTCTGGAGGCAGGTAACCTGAGAAGTATTCCATATACCTGACACTAGATAGATGATTTGTGGCACTACTGTATATTTACTAAGTCATGAAATATTTGTCTAATATTGTTAATATATTGGAGGTAATTTAGTCATGAGGCAGTGCATAAAATTTTACTGGCTTCACACATTGTATTATTTTGATGAGGGACAAGCTTCATTTCAATTCGGTGGCTGCTCTGCAGAACCAGAGTGAGGGAAAAGCAATCGAGCACACTTTATCTTGGAGTATCTCAGCAAATGCAATTATGGTAGACCTCCACTCCTTGGTGATGAACAGGGAGGAGTATTTTCATAATAATTTCCAGAAAGTGAAGCATTGTTGCTGGGCCAAAAAGTAATTTAAGACTGAATATGACAACTCGGCAGAAGAAAAAAGAATGAAACAGTTAAGTGAGTGTAAAAGCCAAATTACAGAGTAAATGAGGTAGACTGCGGCACCAGGCATATTTACATCAATGCTAGTGAGACAAAGTGCATCATCTAAATATTTCTTCCAATAAATCAGGGGGTTGAGGTCTAAAACTTCTGCACTGAGTCACAAATGAACTAAATTTGAACAAGAAAAATTATATTTATATTGGATTTATAGAAGAAAAGCATTCCCTGAAGCAATGGAAGAAAAGATAAGTATAAATATGAAGGGGAAGAAAAGGGCTGCCCATTAAAATAAAAAGAAAGAAAGAAATCACCTTTTCCCTTATTCTCCTGTTCACCATCAGGCAACATTAGACATGTTGGGAAGAGTTAAAATTGAAGATCAATTCAAGAAAATTTCCCAAGTAGACGAGTGATGAAATATTTCATTGAAGATGCCTTTGGATTAGGCTGAAAGGATAGTAAGTATCAAGTAATAATAGGGAAATTTGGAAAATATGTCATAAATTGTGTATTGCCAATGCATCTGTCATCTAGGAGCACAGCAGATAGTTCAAATCAAAGGAGTACAGCCTTCATCCTGGACTCATCACATGAATTTATTGTAAGGGGCTGAACTCAGTAAGCTTTGGTTTGAGAAAAAGAGATTTTTGTTTCCCATCCAAAGTTTGAAATTAGTAGTAAGGAAGTGTCACAGATTACACTGTATTTTCTTACGAAGGATCTATTTTTTTCATTATGTTTCCTTCCGAATGCAAATGCTGTTTTCTATCATTTATTATGTTGTTGAGGATTTCATATATAAATACAGTATTTATATTTTTATATCACTCACATGTTCCCTTCCAACTCTTGTCATGTCACTACTACCCCATCTCAACTTCATGACCTCATCTTTTTTAATTAATAATTTATTTGTCTATATTTCAAATGATATCCCCTTGCCTGTTACCTCTCCACAAACCCCACAAACCATCCCTGTTCTCCCCCTTCCCCTGCTGCTTTGAGGGTGTTCCTCCACCCATTCATCTACTCCTGACTCACCACTCTAGCATCTCCCTATGCTGAGTCATCAAGCGTCCCTCCCCTCATATCAATGTCAGATAAGGCCATCCTCTGCGACATATGTATTAGGAGTCCTAGCTCCCTTCATGTATACTCTGTGGTTGGTGGTTAAGTCCTGGGAGCTCTGGGTGGTCCAGTTAGTTAATCTTGTTTTCCTTATGGGGTTCCCCTGCAGCTCCTTAGTCCTTCCCTTAGCTTTTCCACTGGGGTCCCTGGGCTAACCTCAGTCTCATGGTTGACTGTGAGTATTTACATCTGTATTGGTAAAGTGCTCATAGAACCTCTGAGGTAACAGCCATATCTGGCTCCTGGCAGCAAGCACTTCCTGGCAGCAACAATAGTGTGCAGAAGCAGAAGGGTAGAGCAATCTCTGAGTGGCCTTTCCTTAGTTTCTGTTCCATTTTTTGTTCCTGTCTTACTTTTGGACAGGAACTTTTCTGGGTTAAGAGTTTTGAGTTGTGGGGGTAGCCCCATTCCTCAACTGGGGGCCATGCCTATCTACCAGAGGAGTTCTTTACAGGTCATGTCTCCCCTTTGTTAGGTATTTTGGCTAAAGTCATCTCCATTGGCTTCTGGGAGCCTCTATCTTCCCTGGAGTGTGGGACTTTCTAGTGGCTATCCCAAGTTCCCAATCCCCCGATGCTACATGTTTCTATTCACCTTCTGGACCTGTTGTACTTCTCTCTTGTCCCTTCTTCCCTGCCTCCTAAGTCTCTCCCTCCCTCTGCCTCCAGGAATTATTTCGTTCCCTGTTCCATGTAGTATTGAAGTATCTACACTTTGGTCTTCCTTCTTCTTAAGCTGCACAATGGTTTTTGGGTTGTGTTGTGGGTATTCTGAGCTTTTAAGTTAAAATCCACTTATAAGTGAGTACATACCATGTGTGTTCTTTTGTGTCTGAGTTACCTCACTCAGGTTGATATTTTCTAGTTCCATTCATTTGCCTGTGAATTTCATGAAGTTATTCTTTTGAAAAGCTGAGTAGCACTTCATTGTGTAAATGTATTACAATTTCTGTATCCATTCTTTTGTTGCTGGTCATCTGGGTTATTTTCAGCCTCTGGCTATTATAAATAAGGCTGTTATGAGCATAGTGGAGCATATAACTTTACTGTATGTTGGGGCAACCTTTGAGTATATGCTCAGGAGTGGTATAGCTGGGTTCTCAGATAGTACCATGTCCAATTTTCTGAGGAACCTCTAAATTTATTTCCAGAGTGGCTGTCCCAGCTTGCAATCTGACCCACAATGGAGGAGTGCTCCTCTTTCTCCACATACTTGCCAGCATCTGTTGTCACCTGAGTTTTTGATCTTAATTATTCTGACTTGTGTGAGGTGGAATCTCAGGGTTGTTTTGATTTGCATTTCCCTGGTGACTAAGGGTATTGAACAGTTCTTTAAATGCTTCTTAGCTATCCAATGTTCCTCAATTAAGAATTCTTTACCTCTCTATTCAATTTTTTAATATAGTTGTTTGGTTTGCTGAGGTTTACCTTCTTGAGTTCTTTGTATATTTTGGATATTAGCACTCTATCAGATGTAGGATTGGTAAGGAAATTGTTGCAATTACTGCCTTGCAGTTGTTTTGTATTGACAGTGTCCTTTGCCTTACAGAAGCTTTTCAAGGTCATTAGATCCCACTTGTTGATTGTTGATCTTAGGGCAATTTCCCCTGCGCACATATGTTCAAGACTCTTCCCTACTTTCTCTTCTATTAGATTCAATGTATTTAGTTCTATGTGGAGGTCCTTGATCCACTTGGACTTGAGCTATGTACAAGGAATAAGAATGGATTGATTTGCATTCTTCCACATGCTGACCTCCAGTTGAACCAGCACCATTTATTGAAAATGATGTCTTTTGTCTACTGGATGGTTTTGGCTTCTCTGTCACAAATCAAGTGGACACACCTGGGTAGGTTTATTTCTGGTTCTTCAATTCAATTCCATTGATCAACCTGCCTGTCTGTGTACCAATACAGTATAGTTTTTGTGCTCTGTAGTAGAGCTTAAAGTCAAGCATGGTGATTCCTCCAGAAGTTCTTTTATTGTTGAGAATGGTTTTAGCTATCCCAGTGTGTTTTTTTCAAGATAAATTTGAGAATTGCTTTTTCTATTTCAGTGATGAATTGATTTGAAATTTTGATGGGGATTTCTTTGAATGTGTAGGTTGCTTTTGGTCAGATGGTCATTTTTATTATGTTAACCCTAAGTAATCAATAGGCATATCGATGAGTATGGAAGATCTTTCAATTCTTCAATTATTTTTTTCGAGACTTGTAGTTCTTGTCATAGAGATCTTTCACTATAATGTTTGATTACTGAGAAGGGTATCATTTCCCTAATATTTGTTAGACCTTTTATCCTTTGAATAGAGGAAGGTTACTGATTTGTTTGAGTGAATTGTATATGCATCCACTTTGCAGAAGTTGTAGGTGTATCTTCTACCCTGAGAGTCTCTCATCTATTTCTTGTACTTTGTTTTTGATGCATACATCTGTGACTCCTCATCTCTTTCCTGACTTTTTCATCTCCAGGGTTGTCTCCATTTGTGTTTTCTTTATTGTTTCTATTTCCATTTTTCAGATCTTGGACTTTTTTTCAATTTCATTACCTATTTGATTGTGTTTTCTGTATTTTTTTTTAAGAATATTATGTGTTTCCTCTTTAAGGGCTTCAACTTATTTACCTGTGCTCTCCTGTATTTCTTTAAGGCAGTTATTTATGTCCTTCTTAAAGTCCTCTATCATCTTCATGAGATGGTCTTTTATATCTGAATCTTGCTTTTCAGATGTGTTGGGGCATCCAGTATTTGTATGGTGGGAGAACTGGGTTCTGGTGTTGCCAAGTAGCACTGATTTATGTTTACTATGTTCTTGGGCTTGCCTCTAGCCATTTGATTATCTCTAGTGTTAACTGGCCTTGCTTTCTCTGAATAAAGCCTCTCCCTCCTGTGAGCCTGTGATCCTATGATTCTTATTCTTTCAGAACTGGGAGTCCAGCTGTCTCTGTGATCCTGTAATCCTGTGATCCTGTGGTCCTGATACCCTAGATATGTCAGAACTCCTTGGAGTCAAGCTGCCTCTGAGGTGCTCTGAGCTCCTGGGAGTCAAAGTTCCTCTGGGTGTGGGTAGAATGGGCAGAGAGCCAGAGGCCAGGGTCTGCTCAGGGCACAAGTACAAACTAGAAGAAATGTGTGCCTCTGTCTAGGCAGGTATTTCTGTGCCACCTGGCTTCCCAGAGTCCCAGTATTGGTGTGAAGGTTGGGTGCCTCACCTGAGGTCCTCTGAGGTGTGTCTGAGCTCCTGGGAGTCACGATGCCTTAGGTTGTGGGTAGAGTGGGTGGAGAACCAGAGGCCAGTGTCCCTCTCCCATCTTATTGGGATCCATCCCACATGCAGTCATCAAACCCAGTCACTATTTGGGATGCCAAGGGGTGCTTGCTGACAGAAGCCTGATACACCTGTCTCCTGAGAGGCTCTGCCAGAGCCTGACAAATACAGAAGAGGATACTCACAGCTTTGATAACAGGGTCCACAATAGAGGAGTTAGAGAAAGGACTGGGGTAGCTGAGTGGGCTTGCAATTCCATAGCAAGAACATTATCAACCAATGCCCAGAACTCCCAGAGACTAAACCACCAGCCGTATATGTTGCTGAGGATTGCCTTGTCCTGTGTCAATGGGAGGAGAGTGGCTTGATGATCTAGTATAGAGGAATGACTGACGGGGTAGGGAGGCAGGAAAGAGTGGGAGGGTGACTGGGTGGGGGAGCACCCTCATGGAGGCAGCAGGAGTTGGGGGATGGGATGAGGAGTTAGTTTCCAGAGTGAAAACCAGGAAAGTAGTTAACATTTGAAATGTAAATAAAGAAAATATCCAATAAAAGAAAAGAAAAAGAAAAACCAAAAAAGTGATTATCACTACATAAACACAAGCACAAATAGACATACACACAATATATGTAAATGGAAACTGAATAGAGAAGATAGTTTTATAGTTGTCATTAGCTGTGCCCATATAATATTATTCATATATATGTTTTAGGAATGACCATTTTAAACTAGATAACTTACCATGGAACTCATCCCTTGCTGGGACACTAGTTATTCATAGACCTTCCAAGTAGTAGTGGGTTTCTAAGATTTTCCTGATAGTTTGGAGGGCTGCCATTTGCCATTTGTCAGATACTGTTCTGTTGAATATGCTGTTATTTCTCCAATATCTTACTTTTGATTTGTATTTAATCTCATCACTACAGCATATTTTAAAATATTATATATGATAGCACTACTTCATTCATTCTCACTAATTTTAATCTTATTTCTTAGAATATCTATATTTCTTAGAATTATATTGATTTTTCTGGATATCCTTTTTGTTTTTTTTTTTTGGTTTTTTTTTTTGTTTGTTTGTTTGTTTTGTTTTGTTTTGGACATTAGAAAGCAAATATTCCTAGACTCACTGAATTCTGTAAAATATTCATTCACTCTTTACTTCATCATTGAATATTTTATTGTTTTGTAAACCTTAATTTCTATTTAGTAGCAATTATGTTTAAGAATATAGATGATGATTTCTCTGTAGATTAAACTTCTCTTTAGGCTACTTAACTATTAGCTATATGTTTTTAATTTACTACATAGGATTTATGATTATTTACTTATTGTATTTTAATTAGTTTAAGTATATTTTTCATTGAAGAATCAAGAGAGTTGAAATTCTGATAAACCATTTCATGAAATAAAACAAAAGAAGTGCTGAGTACCAGTAATAAAACTGACTCCTGCAAAGAAAGATTTACAAAAATTATTAATTTTAGTAATAATTAAAATAAATTCCATCTTTTGACTTAATCATGACTCTTGTCTACAAGCCTAAGCATTCAGGAAGTTAAGGTGCATATTGCAAGTTAGCATTCCTCTTAGGAGAATATTTCCATATTTTTGTGACATTTTTCAACACTTAGAACATGATGATATGCTTATACAGATTCATTCACATTCAAAAAGTCCAATGAATAAGGAGAAATACATTAAAAGCATTGAGCTTGTACTATGGACAATAGCATAAGAAAACCAGTACCTCTTTGCCTGCACTTTCATCAAGGACTCCTCAATAAAATATTCTTTTGAAAGTTACCTACCAGTAAATTATTTCCTTAAATCCTAAAGCCATTCTACCATTATTATGAAAGTACTCTAAGTTTTCAAAGGTTATATTTCCTTAAAATGTATCATAGTAAACATTTCACCATTAACATATAAATAGACAAAAGAATGTTAAGAAACTTTGTATTTTTACTGAAATATGTATAACCTTTTTTCACAATAACCTAAATTTAACTGTCCTATTAACATTAAGCATTGCAGAGGAAATGAGGCAAAATTTTATTTCTTTTGTCAGAGAGAAATAAGAAAAATATATTGCACTTTAAAAATAATATTTTATATATATATATGTATATATCATGCCTGTATAACATAAGTTATTAGTTTTATTTGAATATGGAAACTAAGGATTAAGTTGCATTTTGAATAAATGTATTTATTTTATATAAGTAATATATTTCCTATTTAATAATATTCTACTTTATCATATGATTAATTATATGATTTTTATGTTATTTGTAGGCTATAACTTTCATAAAAATAATACCATAATATTCATTTAGAATTGCTATATCTATTACGTTTTCAGAAATAATTTACAAAACATACCTGAATATCTATCAGTATTACGGTCTAACACTGACTAAGATTATCTGTGTTCACCATTCTTTTTAAACCCCGTTGAAATGGGATTTGGCTCACTATATAACTCTTAAACAATTAAAATTCTAGTTGTTTGGATATTTATTTTCTTAAAAGATGACTTCCATTAAAACCGTGTTATCATAGGAATCTACAATGTTAATGTGTACTCTACCGGAACATAGACAAATACTAGGACTAGGCTACTTTTCTTCTAGCTGTCCATATGTTTGCTAAGAGAAAACACTCTGTGATTTAATTAAACAAAACCTATTTCTATACATAGTGACTTCCAAATGGACTCCATTTCAAAACTTCAAATTATTCATCACTAAAAGTTAATACATTTAATTTTAATTCTCTTCAAAAATACTGAAACTTTTATGACAAACTTATTTACAAAATTATCAATACAACTAGCAAACATGAAATATAAAAATAACTTGAACAACTTAAAAAAGTATGTTGAAGCCATTAATACTGGAGTAGTTTAGATACAAGAGAAATGTAAACTACATATTTTCATGTTTGTTTTTTTTTTTTATCTTTATTAACTTGAGGATTTCTTATTTCCATTTCGATTATTATTCCTCTTCCCGGTTTGCGGGCAAACGATCACCCTAACTCCTTCCCCTCCCCTTCTATATGGGTGTTCCCCTCCCCATCCTCCCCCCATTACCGCCCTCCCCACAACAATCACATTCACTGGGGGTTCAGTCTTGGCAGGGCCAAGGGCTACCCGTTCCACTGATGCTCTTACTAGGCTATTCATTGCTACCTATGAGGTTGGAGCCCAGGGTCAGTCCATGTATAGTCTTTGGGTAGTGATTAGTCCCTGGAAGCTCTGGTTGGTTGACATTGTTGTTAATATGGGGTCTCAAGCCCCTTCAAGTTCTATCAGTCCTTTCTAGGATGCCTTCAACGGGGGTCTCGTTCTCAGTTAAGTGGTCTAAAGATGGCATTCGCCAATGTATTTGCTGTATTCTGGCTGTGTCACTTAGGACAGATATACATCCTGTTCCTGTCATCCTGTACTTCTTTGCTTCATCCATCTTATCTAGTTTGGTGTCTGTATATGTATGGGACACATGTGGGGCAGACCCTGAATGGGTGTTCCTTCTGTCTCTGTTCTAAACTTTGCCTCCCTATTCCCTCCAAAGGGCATTCTTGTTCCCCTTTTAAAGGAGTGAAGCATTTGCATTTTGGTCATCCTTCTTGAGTTTCATGTGTTCTGTGCATCTTGGGTAATTCAAGCATTTGGGCTAATAGCCACTTATCAATCAGTGCATAACATGTGTGTTTTTCTGTGATTGGGTTACCTCACTCAGGATGATATTTTCCAGTTCCATCCATTTGCCTATGAATTTAATAAAGTCATTGTTTTTGATAGCTGAGTAATAATCCATTGTGTAGATGTACCATGTTTTCTGTATCCATTCCTCTGTTGAAGGACATCTGCGTTCTTTCCAGTTCTGGCTATTATAAATAAGGCTGCTATGAACATAGTGGAGCACGTGTCTTTGTTATATGTTGGGGCATCTTTTGGATATATGCTCAAGAGAGGTATAGTTGGGTCCTCACGTAGTTCAATGTCCAATTTTCTGAGGAACCACCAGACTGATTTCCAGAATAGTTGTACCAGTCTGCAATCCCACCAACAATGGAGGAGTGTTCCTCTTTCTCCACATCCTCGCCAGCATTTGCTGTCACCTGAGCTTTTGGTCTTAGCCATTCTCACTGGTGTGAGGTGAAATCTCAGGGTTGTTTTGATTTGCATTTCCCTTATGACTAAAGATGTTGAACATTTCTTTAGGTGTTTCTCAGCCATTCAGCATTCCTCAGCTGTGAATCCTTTGTTTAGCACTGAACCCCATTTTTAATAGGGTTATTTGTCTCCCTGCAGTCGAACTTGAGTTCTTTGCATATTTTGGATATAAGCCTTCTATCAGTTGTAGGATGGGTAAAGATCATTACCCAATCTGTTGATTGTCATTTTGGCCTAACAACAGTGTCCTTTTCCGTACAGAAGCTTTGCAGTTTTATGAGATCTCATTTGTAGATTCTTGATCTTAGAGCATAAGCCATTAGTGTTTTGTTCAGGAAATTTTCTCCAGTGTCCATGTGTTCAATATGCTTCCCCACTTTTTCTTCTATTAGCTTGAGTGTATCTGGTTTGATGTGTAGGTCCTTGATCCACTTGGACTTAAGCTTTGTACAGGGTGATAAGCATGGATCAATCTGCATTCTTCTACTTGCTGACCTCCAGTTGAAACAGCACCATTTGCTGAAAATGCTATCCTTTTTTCCATTGGATAGTTTTTGCTTCTTTGTCAAAAATCAGGTGACCATATGTGTGTGGGTTCATTTCTGGGTCTTCAATTCTATTCCACTGGTCTATCTCTCTGTCTCTGTACCAATACCATGCAGTTTTTAATCACTATTGCTCTGTAATACTGTTTGAGCTCAGGGATAGTGATTCCCGTGCAAGTCCTTTTATTGTTGAAGATAGTTTTAGCTATCCTGGGTTTTTTGTTATTCCAGATGAATTTAGAAATTGTTCTGTCTAACTCTCTGAAGAATTGGATTGGTATGTTGATGGGGATTGCATTGAATCGGTAGATTGCTTTTGGTAAAATGGCCATTTTTACTATATTAATCCTGCCAATCCTTGAGCATGGGAGATCTTTCCATCTTCTTAGGTCTTCTTCAATTTCTTTCTTCAGAGACTTGAAGTTCTTATCATACAGATCTTTCACTTGCTTGGTTAATTTCACACCAAGGTATTTTATATTATTTGGGACTATTATGAAGGGTGTCTTTTCCCTAATTTCTTTCTCAGCTTGTTTCTCCTTTGTGTAGAGGAAGGCTACTGATTTATTTGAGTTAATTTTTTACCCAGCCACTTTGCAGAAGGTGGTTATCAGGTTAAATATACTATTATATTATCTGCAAATAGTGATATTTTGACTTTTTCTTTTCCAATCTGTATCCCTTTGATCTCTTTTTGTTGTCTGATTGCTTTGCCTAGAACTTCAAGGACTGTATTGAATAAGTTGGGAAAGAGTGGGAAGCCTTGTTTAGTGCCTGATTTTAGTGGGATTGGTTCAAGTTTCTCTCCATTTAGTTTAATGTTAGCTACTGGTTTGCTGTATATGGCTTTTACTATGTTTAGGTATGGACCTTGAATTCCTATTCTTTCCAGGACTTTTATCATGAAGGGGTGTTGAATTTTGTCAAAAGCTTTCTCAGCATCTAATAAAATGACCATGTGGTTTTTATCTTTCAACTTGTTTATATAGTAGATTACCTTGATTGTTTTCCCTATATTAAACCATCTCTGCATGCCTGGAATGAAGCCTACTTGGTCATGGTGGATGATTGTTTTGATGTGCTCTTGGATTCGGTTTGCCAGAATTTTATTTAATATTTTTGCATCAATATTCATAAGGGAAATTCCTCTTCAATTCTCTTTCTTTGTTGGGTCATTGTGTGGTTTAGGTATAAGAGTAATTGTGGCTTCATAGAAGGATTTCGGTAGTGCTCCATCTGTTTCAATTTTGTGGAATAGTTTGAATAGTATTGTTATGAGGTCTTCTATGAAGGTCTGATAGAATTCTGCACTGAACCGATCTGGACCTGGGCTCCTTTTGTTTGGGTGACCTTGAATGACTGCTTCTACTTCTTTAGGAGTTATGGAGTTGTTTAAATGGTTTATCTCTTCCTGATTTAACTTCGGTACCTGCAATCTGTCTAGGTATTGTCCATTTCCTGCAGATTTACAAGTTTTGTTGAATATAGAATGGATAATCCAGCTTGCTTCTTCAGACCATTTGCTTGAAAAGTTGTTTTCCAGCCTTTACTCTAAGGCAGTGTCTGTCTTTGTCTCTGAGGTATGTTTCCAATAGGCAGCAGAATGCAGGGTCCCCATTGCATATCCAGTTTGTTAATCTATGTCTTTTTATTGGGGAGTTGAGTCCATTGATGTTAAGAGATATTAAGTAATAATGATTGTTGCTTCCTGTAATATTCATATTTGGATGTCAGATTATGTTTTTGTGCTTTTCTTCTCTTTGTTTTGCTGCCAAGACGATGAGTTTCTTGCTTTTTCTAGGGTGTAGCTTGCCTCCTTATGTTGGGCTTTGCCATTTTTTATCCTTCATAGGGCTAGATTTGTAGAAAGATATTGTGTAAATTTGGTTTTGTCATGGAATATCTTGGTTTCTCCATCTATGTTAATTGAGAGTTTTTCTGGATACAGTAACCTGGGCTTCCATTTGTGTTCTCTTAGGGTCTGTATGACATCTGTCCAGGATCCTCACCAGTAGTCTCTGGTGAGAAGTCTGGTGTGATTCGGATAGTTCTGCCTTTATATGTTACTTGACCTTTTTCCCTTACTGCTTTTAATATTCTTTCTTTCCTTTGTGCATTTGGTGTTTTGACTATTATAGGATGGGAGGAGATTCTTTTCTGCTCCCAATCTATGTGATGTTCTGTAGGCTTCTTGTATGTTTACGGGCTTCTTTTTCTTTAGGTTAGGGATGTTTTCTTCTATGATTTTGTTGAAGTTATTTGTGGTCCTTTGAGCTGGGAGTCTTCACTCTCTTCTATACCTATTATCCTTTGGTTTGATCTTCTCATTGAGTCCTGGATTTCCTGTATGTTTTGGACCAGTAGCTTTTTCCGTTTTACATTATCTTTGACGGTTTTGTTGATGATTCCTATGGAATCTTCTGCTCCTGAGATTCTCTCTTCTATCTCTTGTATTCTGTTGGGGATGCTTGTATCTACAATTCCTTGTCTCTTCCTTTTGTTTTCTATATCCAGGGTTGTCTCTCTTTGTGCTTTCTTTATTGCTTCTATTTCCATTTTTAATTCCTTTACCTGTTTGATTGTGTTTTCCTGGAATTTTTCAGGGATTTTTCTGATTCCTCTCTATAGGCTTCTACTTGTTTCTTTATGTTTTCCTCCATTTCTCTAATGGAGTTCTTTATGTCTTTCTTGAAGTCCTCCATCATCACGATCAAATGTGATTTTAAATCTAGATCTTGCTTTTCTGGTGTGTTTGGATATTCAGTGTTTGCTTTGGTGGGAGAATTGGGCTCTGATGATGCCATGTAATCTTGGTTTCTGTTTCTGGGGTTCCTGTGCTTGCCTCTCGCCATCAGGTTGCCTCTGGTGTTACCTTGTTTTGCTATTTCTGACAGTGGCTAGACCGTCCTATAGGCCTGTGTGTCAGGAGTGCTGTAGACCTTTTTTTTCCTGTTTTCTTTCAGCCAGTATGGGAACACAGTGCTCTGCTTTCGGGCGTGTAGTCTTTCCTGTCTACTGGTCTTCAGCTGTTCCTGTGGGCCTGTGTCCTGTGTCCATCAGGCATGTCACTTGGAGCAGTATTGTTGGTCTTACCTGTGGTCCTGCGGCTCAATTTGCTCCTGGGGGCCTTCTTTTGAGTTCTCCTAGAGGGCCTGCACAGCCTTTTCCCTTGGCCCCTGTGCACTGGAGTCCCAGATGGCCTTAGTTATTTTCCTCTGGAGTCAGAAATGTGGGCAGAGTGTAATCTCTTCTGGCTTCCCAGGCATGTCTGTCCCTCTGAATGTTTAGCTCTCCCTCCCACGGGATTTGGGTGCAGAGAACTGTTGACCGGTTCACTTCAGGTCTGCGCAGTGTCTGGACTGAGAGGGATCTGTCATTCGAGTGCCCCTATCTTCTGGTTCCCAGAGGCTGTATACAGTTTCCTCTTGGGCCAGGGACGTGGGCAGGGGTGGGCAGTATTGGTAGTCTCTCCCACTCTGCAGTCTCAGGAGTGCCCACCTGTCTGGGTGGTGAGCTCTCTCTCCCAAGTTGTTTGGAAGCCACATGTTTGTTCTTAATACTAAGATTTTGGACTACTTTTTCTTGTTCTATTTAAGAAGTAACTGACAAACTTAACCTAGTAAAACAAGTAAAATTTCCTAAAACTAATGAGTTAATCTTAAATACAATCTTGTAAACTTAATTAATACATGGATTATATTTACTAACATAAGGAAAATATTATATTTATTTTAAAATATCTGATTATAAAAACACAAAGATTGATATTAACTTTTTAAATGAAATCACCCGTGGCTCAAGAATTCTGAAACATACTGAATCTTTAGGCATTGTTTAGCAACAGTGGTCCTTATGTTCACAATGTTTCCTTATCATTGAGATTATGTAGGTTTGCTTTCTTGGTTCTAATTCAAGTAAAAAACTGAAGAAATGGAAACAGAAATGTCATTTGTTCAGGATTGTTGACATCTTAATTAATTTTGTGAGCATCATTGAACACACCTTTTGGGAATGTTGATACTCTACCATTGACTACACAGGAGGGTCCACAGTAATTTATTACATTCTGTTTGGTAGTAGGGCTCCAAAAAAATATCGAATGGTCCACTAATCTACATATAGAGGATTGCCTTTTATATTTGTAATTTACTATATTATTCAAAGATATTAGTTAATGTATATTTCCCCTGCAAGATATCTGGCATTCACTACTTTTTACTGCCATATATCTTAGAGTTTCTCTGGACTGTATCATTCATTATCTTAAATATCTAATATCCTAGCTTATTTCATTGCTGGTTATATTCCTTCACTTACTACTGAAGCATAAGTTTCACAAGAACAAAACTACACTTCTTTTCTTCCCTGCCCAACAACAAGGTTAGTAAGTGAGTACATACGTTTAACCATCAGAAATATATGTAGAAAATATAAGTGAATGAAAGAATATCGGGAAGGAAAGTAATTCTATTTCATTTTATGCTTTTGAAAAACATAATTATTACCTCCTGGCATTAATATCTCATGTTCAGGTTGAGAATTATAAAGAATCTGAGAAAAATGTACCAATATATATAGCACAATAAGGAATAAAAAATTAAGAAAACATCTTAATTTATAAGATAAAAACATGATACATTTATAGACTACATTGTGAGGTCTAGCTCTTATTGTTATACGTCTCTTCTCTCATTTAGTAAAAAGAGAAATAAGAAAGATATTTCAACAAAAGTATTAGTTTTAGTGCATGATTGTGTGTTTTGTGATATAAAAGAACAATGACACATGCTTTTTGAAAATAAATTTGAATTTCATAATAAAGCAGATATCAGAGAATTTAAATATTTCAAGTTTCTAGTTCAGGAATCACTTGTTTCTAAAATAAGAAACACTAGGGTGTGGTAAAATTCTGTAAAGCACGCAAACACAAAAATTCTTCTAAAGTTACCAGAGACAACATATTTCCATATAATATACACAAACAAATTTACTCAGATAATAATTCTTTTAAGTAATTTTTGATAATTAACTTCATATACGTAGGAATTTTTGCAACTCAGTGCCAAAATGTAGTATTTCTCATTTTGACTGTGATTTGTGTCTGCCATGCATAATCATTTCTGTTCAGTGGTCAATTTAATTAATGCATATTAGAAATAACTTATACATTTTTTTGTAGCTTGATTGCTGTCTTTTGCTAGACTACTAAAATAATTCTTTGAAATTGACAGTATAATTAAAAACAGAAACAAACAAACAAACAAACAAAAACCCTTGTTGAACAGAAGCCTCAGAGAGAATAATAACCTAAAGGTAAAGATATTAATACCAACTGCCCTTGCTCAGATTCAACCATTCATTCCGAAACTGGTCAACCAAGAACGCTTAGAGGGAGCAGGTTAATTACTGTTACTTTGTCATACATAATGCATTTTCAGTTCCTTGTTCAAGCATTTATTTAAGAATTAATGTTGTATGACAAAGCGCTTCTCAAAGATTTTCCTTGCTCTATTTTCTCTCCATTTTTCCTACACCAGTAGTTTAAATAATTATTGTTTTGAAAGATATTTCAATAAGAAAAGTTCTCATTTTCCTATATGATCTAGGAATACAGTATAGCATTCTTATCACATGAGAAAACTTAAATTCTTAAGTACATCAACATTCTACACTGTCATACATGCATATGCTTTTCAAAGTTCTTTAAGTGCTACTGTCATTTAACAGTATCTGAATATGCATCTGTATCATTTTATATACCCATGGTCAACTCCCACTAGTTGAAGAACGGACTCTATATTCATGGTATAAGTACCCAACAAGAAACATAGTACTTCTTCATCAGCATTTAAAGAAAGATACTGCAGTGATTTTCTTTATTTTAATCAGAGTGAATAAGTACCCTTATATTTTATTTTATTTTGTTTTAAAGACTACCTTATAGTCTTAAAAAAACTATATGTATAAATTTAATTTATTAGCTAATTCTCTTATGACAAGCTGAGTTAATTTTTTTTATATTAAGAATGTAAAAATATTAAATATTTTTAATTCTCCCTTGGTAGTGTCCATAGAAACTTCTAGGACTATTCAAACTAGTCAGAAGGAATAAAATTTCCATGAAGGTATTTAATGTACTGGCTAGTTTTGTGTGTCAGCTTGATACAAGCTGGTGTTATCACAGAAAAAGGAGTCTCAGTTGTAGAAATGCCTTCATGAGATCCAGCTGTAAGGCATTTTCTCAATCAGTAATCAAGGGGGCAGGACTCAGTCCACTGTGGGTGGTGCCATCCCTGGGCTGGGTGGTTTTGGGCTCTATAAGAAAAAGAGTTGAGCAAGCCAGGGGAAACAAGGCAGTAACATTCCTCCATGGCCTCTGCATCAGCTCCTGCTTCCTGAACTACTTGAGTTCCAGTCCTGACTTCCTTTGGTGATGATCAGCAACATGAACATGTAAGCTGAATAAACTTTTTTCTCCCTAACTTGATTCTTGGTCATGATGTATGTGCAGGAATAGAAACCCTGACTAAGACACTTAATTTTGGTATGTTCTATGAATTCAAGGATATGACATCTTCAGCAACAGGGTTTATCATCAAGTTATTGAGTGTCCAAGAAATAACCCATAAAGTTAAATGCATTTTATGGAAACCTGTTCACCAACTCTTTATAAAGAGATGCTCCATACCTAGCAGTGTGGTTTAATTGTCAATGATATCTTCAAGAGGCATCATTTCTCTATTAGAGGATAATTCCATTAATCCAATTTTACATATGCATATGTGTATTTTTAGGGAGCATTTATACTAATAGGTTTCCATACAATATTTTCAAATAGCTATAGTGTTTATAACTCATAATTTCTCCATATCCAGCCATTCTATTTGCATCCAAATACTCAGATGACAATGACAGCGACATTGGAATTTATAGTGACTTGAATGTTATGGTGGCACTTTCTGATTGGATTAAAGGGCTGTTTCACAAGATAAAATTAAATCTAGTCCCTTTAACTAGGACTAAAACCCTTAGAGAACCTTGAAATACTATTCTCCTGAGTACACATAGAAATAAAACATTCCCTGAATTCATATCATCATACATATGGAATGAGACATTTTTAAATCCTCATGACATAATATTATTTTATCATTGCAATAAATGTACAAATTGTGATTGGTAGAGTATAAGAACTTGTCAACATATAGAGAATAAAAGACAAGAGGATGTACAGCTCTAAATGGTCCATTTGTTTCATATCCCATTCACTCAAGGTGAGAGATAATTGCATAAGAGAGAACAAATATAAGATATGGATTATTGGAGATCTCCAAACTCCACCCCCCAAAAAACCCCAAAGATTCACCAGTCATGATATGGCCATTGCAGATATTAAATCACAGTAGCTGTGACTATAAGCCCAAGGCCTACAAATATCAGATTATTAAAACCTTCAGCATCTCCATGGCACATAGTATGGACTGTGAAAGATATGCATAGAACTTCCCTTTGCCACAGCACGGATGGGTAATTTATGCACAGAGCCTCATCTATTACCAAACAGATCTCCATCAGACCTTTAGATCACCATGCCACCCACAGATAAGTCTTCCAAAGATCAGCCTATCCATTTGCATGAACTTGCTGCCTTGTCATACAGTGCAGATAGAAGATGTCATTCAGGGCTCTGTCAGTTGCTGGACCATCCTGTTGCAGGAGCCAACAGAATGTGCAAGTATGTGGTGAAAAGACAGGACAGAAAGAGAAGGGCAGAAGATTGAGCATTATATGTAGAGATCAAACTGGAGATTCGGGATAGAGAGGAATAGCCTGTTGTGAGAGACCAGCCCTACTACCTACCTGGGGTTTAAAGTCCCAGCCCAAGCTGCCACTGTGGGCTATGTCTGGTTCACTGGCTATAGCAACAGAGGCTAGTGTTAATGTCTTAGGCTCATATTACCAAGAGAGCATGAAGTATTCCCAGTTGGGGCACCAGCTGGTGATCACCAAGATGTCAGAAGCTGTGCAGTTCTGATCCCACACCTTACTGGGAGGAGTTGTCTGGAGAGCTAGCCTCACCTCTCAACTGTACCAGCATTTTGGAGAGTAGGTCCTGTGACTGCCCAGGTAGAACAGTGGAGCTAGACCTAGTGGCAGAATTCTAGGTGAGCCAACCTGAGGGTGTGAGTGTAGAATGTAACTGACTCCTGCAGTTAGAAAAGCAGTTGGAAAAACAGTCCACAGGGTCTTGAGCATAGGAGAGATATCTCTGCTCCTCACCAGCTCCATTACTTAGGAAAGTGAGTTCTGAACCTTATCCTGGTAGCATAAAAAGACATGGTACTGGTCAAGATGATGTGGGTGAACCAGCCACACCACTCTTTTGCAATGAGATGGTGTCATGCATGTGTGATACCTCCCCCAGACAGACAGACAGACAGACACACACACACACACACACACACACACACACACACACACACACACGTACATGCACATAAACACACACACTACTTATGGGAGATATGTCTCTGGGATCGTGAGAGGAGGTGATCTGGCCCTGGCCCTTGCCTGATGCAATATTCAGGAGAACAGGTCCTGAACCTGGCCTGGACAACACAGTGGAGCTGGCCCTGATGGTAAAGGCAGGGTATACCAGCTTGGAGGGTGAAAGAGCATGAATGCTGGCCAAGCCCCTTGTACGCTACAGTGCTTGGGATAGTAGGCCCTATGCCTTGACTATATAGCACAATTGGAGCTGGTCCTGGAGACATGGGTGCAGGTGAGCTGGTACTGAGTGCATTAGAGCAGGAGAACTAACCCTGCCATCAAACAGTGGGAGCATACGTTGCATAATTGGAGCAATTGCTGGCAAGCTTTACCTGGTAGTACAGATAATGGAGAGATGGCATCCAGACTAGTTCTGCTCCAACCTCAGATCCATGACTCTGAGTTGGCCTACTCCCAAAATTATATTATCTGTAACCATTTGGGACATGTGAAATGGCCAATCCTGCTGATCCAAAGCTGCAGGATCTCCATGCGATAGGACAACAAGATAAATGGGAGGAGTCCTGGTGAGGATCCCATATTGATGTTGATTCATTATAATGAACATTTGCAAATGATGATGCATGGACAAAAGGGTGAACTGTGGGACACACTCTGACATACTACAGTTTTCATGGTAAGATATTTTATGCTGTGTGTGTGTGTGTGTGTGTGTGTGTGTGTGTGTGTGTGTGCGCGCACGCACATGCGCGCTGACACACTCACACAAGCACTTGAGCGCTCAAGTGTATTTTATTTTGGGAGGGAGGATGTAAGAGCAAAGGGCAGATATGAAGGAACAGAGCTGAGTGGGACAGGGTGCAGCATATGAAACTCACAAAGAATCAATAACATTTATATGGGGGTGCTAGGATACATAAAGTCTCTGTCATATCTAGAATCTATTGGGAGATTTAGAATTCGTTTTCTTCAAAGTTACTAAACTGTCACAGAATGCAATAGATTGTCATACACCTGTGTCTATGTACAGTACTGAGTGATTCCGTGATAGTATAATCATGGAGTTTGATTTTAAAAAGGTAAGGGAGGAGAGTGAAGAATTTGATGGGGTGCATTGTAAGCACACGAAAACATTTTGGGACAAAGATTTTTTTTTTTAAAAGATCCAAAAAAAAAAAAATTAAGATCTAGAAATGCCCTACTATGTTAACATTTAAGCACTGATCAAATATAGGTTCCCATGCATACATTTTGAGAAAAATAAATTAAAACACATACATAAACTGAACAAGAAAAATCTGTACAAGCAAATGAAATGTTTTACTCAATTTTACAAAATTTTCCATCTTATATCCAAATGAGGAGGAACTGTTCTATCCAACAACTTGTGCAGATTTATGTTTCATTCTGAATATGTTCTTTCATCATGTACAGGTATGTATGAAGTATTTATATATTTCCAGGGACAAATTTTTCTTTATTAAATGTTACATTTTGTAATCTGTAAAGCCTTGTATCAAGGTTTATGAATTGTATAATGTCAGAAAAGGGGCTCAGACTGAAGTCATCAATAATCAAAATTGATTCAGACAATGCTACAAAAAATGAGCAAATCCACCCCTCCCCCTTCTATTAATCTGCATAATCCCTCTCTGGCTTAATAGGATTTTAACTAGTCCTAAATATATGAGCCTCTTGGAATTTTGAGAGGCTTAAACTCTCTTCTAAGCAGGAAGAATGGATTAAAACCAACCTTTGAGTTTTACAATTTGCATTTAGCTGACCTATTCTGTGAGTCTTACTAAAGCCCCTAAGTGTTTTCCTCTCCAGTCTCTGGCATCTTGCTTGGATAAGATCAGGAGATTTCCCCTCCTTTGATATATCTCAGCTTTGTAAACACAAGCACATGAGCAAGTTCTTTGTCAAATATTTCTTGTCTCAACCCACATATGCCCCTTAACCATTTTCCGATTTTCAGAGATTTCTCACATAGTTCCTTATTTTGTGTGAAATATTTTCATTGTAGGAGGAAAATAGATTTCCTGAGAAAATCCTGAAGGGGGAAATAGATCTTCTTAATGAGGTGCCAATGGGATGTCAATGAGGAGTTAAAATAGGCCAAGGCCAAATTTAATTTTCCCTCTCCTTTTCAATAGTTTTCTCTAAATTTCCAGTAGCCAATGTTGACAAAGTGATATATTTCCTTTCCCTTGAATCTTCTGCACCTAATGAATCTCTGTCACTCTCAACACTGCAGACTTTTAGCTGGAAAATCAAGATGTATACATATTTTATATTTTACAATAGAGTCAAATATTAAATAAAATTGTATCACATACATACTAACATTTTTTACCTATGAAAATCAAGATATTTATATTTTTATATGTAATTATCAAAATACAGGCATAAACATGTAGCACATTTATTTTAACACTGCATTAGAAACTGTAAATGCAAGTTTGTTTGAAAGGTTACTTACAGGTAACAGAGGCAGACACAGTTTGATCTTTACCAAGTAAAGAGAGAAGTGGAAGAAGAGAAGAATTTTTAAAAGAGGAAAGAATAATGGAAAATATTACCTGATAATGAAGACAAAGGTAGAAATGTCTTTTTTCCTACTGAAGAAGACAGCTGATTATTGAACACATGAAGCTTAAGCATAAAGAGAGAAGTGGAAGAAGAGAAGAATTTTTAAAAGAGGAAAGAATAATGGAAAAATATTACCTAATAATGAAGAGAAACTTGGAAATGTCTTTTTTTCCTACTGAAGAAGACAGCTGATCATTGAACACGTGAAGCTTAAACATAAAGATATAAAGATGTGTTAACTGGCATGGTGCTTCATGGATTGGTCAACTCTCAGAATCATGTGGTTTGTGGTTGATCACTTCTCAAAGCCTGGTTCTTGGTGCCAAAATACCGTGGATATTTTAGAATTATTTTCGTAATGTTCAAGTAGTTACATGTTACTAGAACTGAAGAGAGGCCAAGTGTTGTTTAGTGTTATTCAGAAATTTCGATAGTGTCACCCTTTGGT
Source organism: Rattus rattus (assembly GCF_011064425.1). Classification (NCBI taxonomy): domain Eukaryota; kingdom Metazoa; phylum Chordata; class Mammalia; order Rodentia; family Muridae; genus Rattus; species Rattus rattus. The sequence goes on from NC_046166.1 coordinate 35,914,482, forward strand.
TCTTTGGACCCAAGCTTTGAGAAAGGGGTAGCATACATTCACACCTGGTCCCTTTACCAGCATCAACAACTTGACGAGAAGGTATCAATAACCATTTTGTCACTGAAGATCTGGTTATGAGGTTTTGTATTGATCAACATGTTTTCATACTTGATATTGTCTACAAACCAAAAAAAGTTAAAAAGGAAGGCAAGTGAGCATGAGGTAAATTAAAACCAATAGAATGTTAAGCATGTGTTGGGTTGCTAAAAAAGACAAATAACTGTGATCCTCAAGTCCGATTTAAAAACAATAATTATATTTATTTTTTCTTTAACATACGGTTAAGACAGGCTATTGTGACATAGTACAGACATAGATTCTCTGTTTGCTCTATCATTCACTGGAGTACATGGAGCTAAGTTTTAGATTTCCTTGGATCATAAAAAGAAAAAAATGCACTGTAGAAAAAAATTGCCACTTGAAATGCCTGAGGAAACAATATATACTGTGACACTCAGCTCAATGCCATGAACCTAAGCAAACATATGCCTAATCATTTTTACTGGCATGATAAAACCTTTCTAGCAAAAATCTTAAGGGAGGAATGGATTTATCTTAGCCTGTGTTCTGATACCATTGTTTCTGCAGCTGTATATGATGTCCAGAGTCAAGCTGGGAAATTGGTGGTGGGATAGAGTCTTATCTCATAGTAAGAAGCAGAGAGACTATGAGTAAAGAAGAAGCTAAGGCAAGATAAATTCTTTAAGAGCTCACTTGGAGAAACCTAAAAGATTACGAGTGGATATATGAGACTCTCTAAACGTTTAGAGCAACTAAAGATTAGCATATGTAGCAAGAAACAAGGATTGAGTAGAGGAAGGCTAATGATTTGTTTGGGTAATTTTATATCCAGCCACTTTGCTGAAGTTGTTTGTCAGCTGTAGGATTTCTCTGGTGGAATTTTTGGGATCACTTAAATATATTATCATGTCATCTGCAAATAGTGATATTTTGACTTCTTTCTTTCACTTTTGTATCCGTTTGACCTCCTTTTGTTTTCTAATTGCTCTGGCTAAGACTTCTAGTACCGTATTGAATAGGTGGTGGAAAAGTGGGCAGCCTTGTCTAGTCCCTGATTTTAGCAGGACTGCTTCAATTTTTTTCTATATTTAGTTTGATATTGGATACTGGTTTGTTGCATATTGCTTTTACTATATTTACGTAGGAGCCTTAAATTCCTGGTCTTTCCAAGACTTTTACCCTGAAAGGGTGTTGAATTTCATCAAATACATACCCTGCATGATATTTTGGGTCTGAGATACTTTTGTCAGGATGATATTCTTAAGTTCTATCCAGATGTCTGCAAAATCCATGATGTCTTTATTTTAAACAGCTAAATAGTATTACATTATATAAATATACCGCATTTTTTATCTATTTTTCTGTTGAGGGGCATTTAGATTGTTTCCATTTTCTGGCTATAATGAATAAAGCTGCTATGAACATACTTGAACGAGTGTTCTGTGGTAGAGTGGGACATCTTTGGCGTATTTGCCCAGGAGTGGTATAGCTGGGTCTTGAGGTAGTTTTCCGAGAAACTGACAAATTGATTTCCAAAGTGATTGTACAAGTTTGAACAATCGGGGAGAGTTCCCTTTGCTACACAGCCTTTTCAGCATGTGCTATTACTTGAGATTTTGATCTTAGCGATTCTGACTAGTGTCAGTTGGAATCTTAGAGTTGTTTTGATTTACATTTCCCTAATGACTAAGAACTTTGTGACATTTTTTTTTCTCAGCCTTTTGAGATTCCTCTATTGTGAACTCTTTGTTTAGCTCTGTGCTACTGGTGTCTAACTCCTTGGGTTCTTTATATATTTTGGATATTAGCTCTTTGTCAGGTATAGGGTTGGTAAAGATCCTTTCCAATTCTGTAGGCTGTCATTTTATCCTATTAACAATGTCCATTCCCTTACAGAAGCTTTTCAGTTTCATGAAGTCCGATTTATTAATTGTTGATCTTAGTGCATGTGCCATTGTTGTTCTATTTAAGAAGTTGTCTCCTACACCAGTGAAGACTTGGAATAGGGAAAGGACACAAGGATCAATAGGTGTGACCTTAGCTGGGACTCACAGCAGTGTGGATATAAAACTGGAAGTGGCCACTTCCTATACCCAGGCTGGAACCTGAGTTAAGCAATAAGGACACTAACCTACCCACAAAACCTTAGACCCAAAATCTATCCTGTGTACAAGAAATGTAGGGAGAGTATATGAAGCAGAGACTCAGGGAATGGACAAAATGTACCCATCCAAACTAGAGACCAATACTATGCACAAGCACCAATTTCTGACAATATTAATACTCCGTTTTGCTTCTATACAGAAATCTAGCCAGCCTGTCTTCTGAGAGCCCCCACGCCACACCTGACTCCAAGACTCACAGCCGAACAGTGGATGGAACTTAGGGAGTCTTATGAAAGAGACGTGGGAAGAACTGAGGTCTCCCAAAGGATAGGAGCTCCATAGGCAGACCAACAGTCAACTCACGGGACCCTTAAGACTCTCACAGAATGAACCATCAACCAAGCAATTCTGTAGGCTGTCATTTTGTCCTATTAACAATGTCCTTTCCCTTACAGAAGCTTTTCCCTTACAGTGTCATTTTGTCCTATTAACAATGTCCTTTCCCTTACAGTGGGGCTGGACCTAGGCCCACTGAACATACACAGCAGCTGTGCAGCTTGAACTTCTTGTGGATTCCAAACAAGTGGAGTAAGGCCTATCCTAAAAGCTGTTAGCTGTCTCTGGGATATGTTCTTCTGGCTGAGCTGCCTTGTCTGACCTCAGTGGGAGAGGATGTGCCCTGCTCAGCAGAGTCTTGACTTACCAGTGTGGGTCATACCCAGGGCGTGGCCTGTTCCCTCTCAGAGGTGAAGGCAAGGGGGAATAGAAGGAAGTATTGTAGAAGGGAATGACAGGGGAACAACAATGAGGATTAAAGTGAATAAAAAAGTAAAAAAATAATTACCTTGCTTGCATGTATGAAACTTTCAGTTTTCTTTTAAAAAGTCCACATTATATAGCATGACTGATGGTTTGAGCCTAATTTTATGTCTGAATACCCTAGATGAGTATTTTACATTCTTATTCTATATCCCAACGCTAATTGGAATTTTACAATGTACTTTATGTTTTTCTAGATGATATGCTCCCAGTGATGAGTACAACATTGCTTGAAGTTAATCTTTAATAAATAATTATTCTTTAAATAAGTGAGGTCAAAGAAAGTCAAGAATATTTATTCCAAGCCATTGATAATATTATTGCTGTAGAAAACACTGTAGCTTTCTTACTTGAGCAGTTAATTTCCAAAATAAAAATGACAAATACTTTTTTCATCATGTTAAATGGTAATGTAACCAGAGTTGAAATAAACAATATATAACTAGAATAAGCTATACATTCTATCATATGACACAGTTGTACCACTCTTTGGCACATAGCCAAAGGATTTGACATCCTGCTCCATTGACACATGGTCAGCAATATTAATTGCTACTCTAGTCACAGAAGTAAGTAAATGGAAACAACTTTGATGATGTGAGTTGGGGGATGAGGCCTGGGATGGGTAGTAGAGGAAAGAAAGCAAGGGAGGAAGTGAAATTCTACTCTTTCAATGGAAAACACAATAAAATATTTAAAAATTTTAAACAAGAATGTTCATGCATTTGGAGATATATATATATACACACATATACATATACAAATATTCTCTCACTTGCAATATGAATATATGAAATGGCAGTTATTGAAAGAAGAGGCCATGAAATTGAAAGAAAGAATGTGTTTATTGAAAAGTTTGTAGAGAGAAAAGATGAAGAGGACCATTAAAGTCTTAATATTTTTTTAGTTAAACTAAAATATTACATTTCACCTAATGTAGTTGGGAATAGTCATGGAGAGAGAAAAGGAACAAAGGAAGGAAACTGATATAATTAAATTTCAATTAAAAATTAATTTTAAACATAAAGTTTAAAGGAAATTTAAACTAATGAAAGACACAAAGCAAAACTATAAATAGAACTATCTGGTTTTGTTATATATACAGTTGGTTTCAAAAATAGTATGGTTTATTTTGAACCAGCAAATAGCCTTTGAAAATTTTCCATTACTATACTGTGATGTAGGACGATGCTTCTAGGGATGGAAGAGATTTCTAATTGGGATTTGAATATGTTTTAACGATAATATAAATTTTAAAATACAAGTAGATTTTTTACTATTAATTAAATATATGATTTATTACATCCCAAATATTACCACCCCATCCAGTCCCTTCTCCCCTAGATTTTAACTTATCCTCCTTCTTTCTCTGTGAGATGGTGGCCCAACCCTTAGCATCCCTCCTTCCTGCAGCATCAAGTCACTAAGGATTAGGCTCATCTTCCCCCATTGAGGCCAGACAAGGTAGTCCTCTGCTACATATATATGTTCTCTGCTTGGTAACTTTCTTTGCCTCCAGGGGTTTCCAGGGATCCAGCTTATTTGACACCATTGATCTTCCTATGCAGTTGCCATATTCTTCAATTCCTTCATTCCTTCCCCTAACTCTTCCATAGGAGTACCCAATCTCAGTCTAATGCTTGCCATAAGTATCTGCATCTGTCCCAGCCACTTGCTGGTAGAGCCTCTCAGAGGAGAGCCATGCTAAGCTCCTATCTGTAAGCACAATATAGCATCAGTAATACTGTCAGTGTTTAGTGCTTGCACATTGAATGGTTCCCAAGTTTGGCTTGTTTTGTTAGCTATTCTTTCAGTCTGCTCCACTTTTATCCTTGCATTTTTTTTAAGATGGGAATAATTTTCACTAGAAAATTTTGAAGGTGGTTTGGTATTCCCTTCCCTCCAATGGTGACATTTAACTACTGAAGGTGGTCTCTTCATGTTCTATATCCTTGCTGTTAGACATTTTGGCTAAAGTTACCCACATTGAGTCCTGGAGCCTTCCCTAAATGCCAGGGTTTTGGAACTTTCTAGAGGTTCCACCCACCTCAACCCCACAGCAGCTGCAAATTTTCATTCATTCTCCTGCCCTCTGGGTTTCTTTCCAGTCTCCCTACTTGCGTGATCCTGCTCCCCTTAACCTGTCCCCTTTTCTCTCCCTCTGCCTTCTATGATTATTCTATTTCCACTTCTAGGTAGGATTGAAGCATCTTCACTTGGGTCTCCCTTCTGGTTTAACTTCTTGGGGTCTATGGTGTATATATTGGTGTTCTGTACCTTTTGGCTAAGGTCCACTCATCAATGAGTACATACTGTGAATGTCCTCCTGGGTCTGGGTTATCTATCTCAGGATGATATTTTCTAGTTCCACTGCTGGTGGGATTGCAACTGGCACAACCAATCTAGAAATCAATCTTGCTGTCCCTTAGAAAGTTGGAAATAGTTTTCCCAGGTGTCCCAGCTATACTGATCCTAAGAACATACGCAAAAGTCACTCCACAATATCTCAAAGAAATGTATTCCATTATGCTCATAGCGGCCTTATTCATAACAACCAGAAACTATAAGCAGCCCACATGTTCCTCAACTGAAAAAAATGGATACAGAAAATGTTGTTCATTTCCACAATTGAATACTATCCAGCTATTAAAAACAAGGGCATCATGAATTTTGCAAGAGTAGAATTTGAATCAATACACTTTTCTTTGCAAAAGGAAAAATCAATTAAATGAAAAGATAGCTTCAGAAAAGGTTGGGATACATAGGCAGAGTTGTTTCAAATGACATGACTTAATGATAAACAAAAAGATTTGAATCTGTGAAGTAATGAACAGAAAGTGATGTCTGAGACAAAGCAAGAAGTATGTAGCCCAGGCTGACATGGAGTTTCTAATTCTCCTGCCTCTGCCTCCTTCAATAAATTCTCCTGGGTGTTCTCATATATAGCAGGCCATGCATGTTAAAATCTTCATGACTTAGAGTACATAAATTCTTTTTTATGCTGCAGACATTGATAGCATGCCTTTTGGGTTTATTTCATAATTGAACAAATAGGCCATCTTTCTTGCTGTCATCCCTACCCATATTAATATAGAACTTGTTTAATGAACATTCATTAAACACTTTGGCTGCTTGAAATCTAATAAGCAGAAGCAAATATTATAAATTTGTTATTTAATTTAATTTTTAATATATTTTTTAATTATATGCAAGTACTACATTTCTATCATTTCCACATCTCTTTCTCCCTACTCCAATCCCTCTTGTGTCCCTGCCGTTCCCTCTCAAATTTGTGACCTCTCTGGCTATAATTATTATTGTTACACATCCATACATATATATGGTATACTTAACTTTAGTTGTAAACTTTGCAGACAGAGAAAGGAAATTTTAGATGAGAAATCAACTCCATCAGGTTTGCCTATGGCCATGTCTTTAAGGTGTTTATGTAATTTATAATTGGTGTAGAAAGGCCAGCCTCTTATGAACAGTATCATCCATAGTCAAGTAATCTGGTGTCTTAGTTAGGGTTTTACTGCTGTGAAGAGACACTATGACCAAGAAAACTCTTATAAAGACATTTAATTGGAGCTGGCATACAAGTGAAAAGGTCCAGCCTATTATTATCAAGGCGCGAACATGGCAGTGTCCAGGCATGCATGGTACAGGAGATTCTGAGAGTTCTACATCTTCATTTGTAGGCTGCTAGAACAGTGGATCCCATGTGGATAGGAAGAATGCCTACCCCACAGTGACGTACTTCCTCCAACAAGGCCATGCCCACTCCAACAAGGCAAAATCTCTCCTAATAGTGCCATTCCCTGAGCCAAGCATATTCAAACCACCACATTCCACACCCTGGCCCAAATAGGTTTGTTCAAACACTTGAGTCTATGGGGGTCATAACTAGCCATAGCATAATAAAAAGTACATTTAATCTATGTTCCAAAGTCCCCATAGTCTATAACAGTGTCAACAATGTTAAAACTCTAAATTTCAGTCTCTTTAAAATTCATCCAATCACTTAACTTTAGTTCATACAGCAAGACAGGAAACCAGTTGGGCAAACTCTAAATTCTGCATCTCCATGGTTGATGTCAAAGCAGTCTTCAGATCTCTAGTTCCATTTTCATTTTTGATGACTGAAACAAACTTCTTTCTACTGGAGTAGTTCTACTCCCTGTTAGAGTTTTCTTCAGCAGATATTCCACAGCTCTGGTATTTTTAACATCTTGGGACTCTCCATGTCAACTTCAACTTCACAGCTTCTTATTCCAGTGTCTGGGAAATGCACATGATCTTCTGTTCTCCTTCAAAGGGTTTTTGTCACCTTTTCATCTCAGCTTTCTGTAGTACTCTATGCTTCAGTTCATTCCACTCTACTGCTGGTGCTCTATTTAGTAATCATCTATTTAGTCTTGGCATCTTTAATAAGTTGGAGTAGTCTGCTGCAACTATTCTTCACCTGTAGCCTCTCATAAGGTCTTTTCATGGTGCCAAACCTCAGCTTCTTTGCATGACCCCTTCAGTCCTGTGCTATCAATGATGACTGAGGTTCCACTTTCCTCAATGGCCTTTCCTTGCTTCTCAGTGCCAAGCCTCACCTGCTCTCCATGAAGCCTAGTCCCTTCAAAAATAGTGCCACATGAGTGAGTTTGACACATTACCAAGTCTAAGTACAGCATAAGGTAAAACCTTGGAAATCTCTAGAAGAAAACTTCTTTGTGAACTCAGGAAATACTTTTCAGATTTCACTTCAGTGATGCAGGTCTCTTATAATCACCAATATTTTCTTAGCTCCCATTAACCAGCACCAATTGTCCCAGTAGTTCTAAGTTCTGCTACTTACAACAGGAGAAAGTTAAATGATATTGAAGGCTTTTACTGATCCAGAATTTTATAGGTATGATTATGCTCTTCAGACTCATGTTTCAAAAATATACTTCCATGAAAAAACTCTAGGAAATATTTACAGAGTAAAATAATTTTCATTATTGTGGTAGATTGAATATTCTTGGCCCATGGCAACTGGGACTCTTAGTAGGCATTGTTGGAGGAAGTATGCAGCTGTGGGGGTGGCTTTGAATTCTCTGATTCTCAAGTTCTGTGCAATGGGGAAGATTGTCTCCTGGCTGCCTTCAGATCAAGATACTGAACTCTTAGCTGCTCCTCCAGGACCATGTCTGCCTGGACACTGCCATGCTTCCACTATGATAATATTGAACTGACCCTCTGAAACTGTAAGCCATCCCCAATTAAAAATTGTCAAATTTTAGAATTGACATGGTCATTACATCTCTTCACAGCAATAAAACTCAAGTGAAGACGACTATAAAATTGAAAACAAAAGATGCCATCTAACTCCATTAGTCTTAGCAGCAGCTTAACAAGGAACACATTCACATGTAGTTGATTCTGCTCAAAAGCACATGCTTGGGTACTTATCAGTAAAACAGACCCTCCACCCCTGAACTACTGCTAGTTATTTGTTTAGCAAAGATCTCACTGATATCATACATGTATTGAAAGAATAAAACTAATAGTCTGGATTCATCTGATTAACTAGACTAGAAACTTACTAACTTGGAAAGATGATTGTCCTATCTTTGATTAGAAAATAACACCAAGGCCATTTTTGTGAAACATTGATGAGATGTAGATCACTGTGCAAGTACCTATAAAACTGTGATAGGAAAATGGAGAAAGCAATAGTAGCAAACATTTTCTTATGGGGCAGTATTTCAGTAGAAGATGGTGGAAGAGTTTACCATGTTTTATACCCCAAGGCTAGGCTTCTAGGACAGCATGAAGCTCTAGAGACCCATAGGAACTCAGCTTCTACCAGATTCTTCTCCAAGAATCTTACCAATGGCTCACAGGGAGCACTCTGAGAAAAGCTTCTCTCTAGATGCTGCTGGAAAAAAGTTGTCTCCAGTAATAAAACTCTGTACTCGTACATATTTTCTTAGAAAGAAAACACTTCTGCAGTGACAGGGTCTCAAAATGTGTAGCCTGAGGAAAAATTGTGGGGAAAATAATAAAATTGGAGAAAGATTCAGAAGGTTTTTGATTTTAGTTGCATTGGTTTATCTACTCTATCTCTTGAAGGGGAGAAAAACCTAATGTTCTTGTAAAAGACAAAGACATACTTAAAAAATTAAGGAGAAAGATACACAAAGGCAGAGAAACAGAGACAAAGACATAGGCATAAGGCAAGGCATAATGAACAAACAATTTTTCTAAAGATTTATTCATTCATTTATTCTATGTATATTGCTCTCTTCAGGCACACCAGAAGAGGGCAGGCATCATATCTCATTACAGATGGTTGTGAGCCACCATATGGTTGCTGGGATTTGAACTCAGGACCTCTGGAAGAGCAGACAGTGCTCTTAACCACTGAACCACCTCTCCAGCCCCATGAACAAACAATTTTTAAGTCTAGGAGCAAGTTAAGTAAGTCCACTTCACGTGAGATATAAAGAAGCACATTCGTCGAGTCACCCAACAGGTAAGACTGAGATACATAGACTCTGAAGCTAGGTTGAGAACTCAGCTATTGCTTCCTGGCCTAAGACACGTCATGATACTGGACAAACATGAGCTTCTATTCATGGAGGCAGCAATAGGGAATTCTTGCTAAGCCAATCAATTGGAAACAGTTGTTTCATTAATTAATTATTTCACTGTCAGCCTTAATTAGTACATTATGAGAACTGTGCATCTGAGGGTCTGTTCATTTCTGCTTTCCTTACTAATAATGCTATAGGATTCTTCTTTATATTAGTTTTCATAGATTATTTTGAAAATGTGTCCCATATTATATATTATAGAGACTGTGATTTCAATAATAATCTATGAATTCAATGAGATTTTCCTTACTGGACATTATAAGAATTTTTTCCACAACCATAGTCTTAAGGCATTGAATTAAAATATGTCTCAGTACAGACTTTTCCTTTTAGATTGTGTTTTGAGAATGTTATGCATATCTACTATCTTTGCATCATTTGCATTTCATCATCAGCCCTCCTAACACTTCTATGTTAATTCTTATTAATCTCAGATTCATGGCTTCTATTTCTTTAGTTGTGTGTGTGTGTGTGTGTGTGTGTGTGTGTGTGTGTGTGTGTGTGTATTTATACTTAATCACTTGGACTGTGACCTCTCCTTGGTGAAGAGTAGTGCTCCATGTCTTACCAGCCATCCACCACTTCTAGCCTATCATCATGGATGCTAAAGTACTAGCAAGGCCAAAGGAATAGAAAGTGTTCTGTGAGCATTGTCTAATATATCAGAGGAACATGTATTCAAGAATGCCACACAATTTTTTGTGAATTTCTTTAACTTATCCTCCTATTATGTTCACTGGACCTCTTAAAAAATTGAATATTGAACCGTCATCTTTGAATACGTGATTCCTTCTCCATTCTCTTTAGACTCATGTTCAAATACCTTTGTGTTACAAAGCATAGAAACATAGTTATTGTTCCATAGGTATCTGAGGAACTGTGCATCTGTAATTCTTCTCATTGGAAAAAGATAACTGTGATCTTCTTGTTAAAAGTTGGTAAATTCTCTGAACTTTTATTTCTAGATCAATAACCACATCAAGTAATTTCTTCTATTATTGAACACATTTTGTACTTATTACTTTTGGAACTTTCATTCTGATATATATATATATATATCAGAATGAAATAATAATAATAATAATAATAATAAGATATATATATCTTATTATTCTCTATTCTCTCTCTCTCTCTCTCTCTCTCTCTGTGTGTATGTGTGTGTGTGTGTTATTATGTGTGCTTTTCTCTCTCTATCTCTCTCTGTTTATATTTTTCATTGACTTTGCTAATATATTCTATATTTTTACTATAGAGTGTTTTAATTGCTACAGAAGTTTTTTAATAGTCGCCGTGAAAATTGATAAACCAAGTATATTTCATCAGAAGTTTGACATTTCTTATAAGTAATTGATATTGCATATTCATAGGATCTCCAACCACCAAGTCGATCAAGCCTTGCTCTAAATAATGTTTGGAAAGCACATGTGATTAAGCTGTTGTTGTTGTTTTTCTAACAGGGAAGAGCAGCAGATTATTCTCTGGAAGTTACAATAAAACAACTCATTAAAGTTTTTGTTTTTTACTGTGTACTCTAATGTAAAGTTGCTGTGAAACATGAAGCAGTATTTTATAGCTTATATTAAAATCCATAGTATTTTGTATAAGGGATTTGAACATCTGCTTTTGACATATGAAGCGGTTTACCTTAGAACCAACAGATGCCAGATTAAAGAATGACTCCATGCTGTCTTTTAAGTAGGTGTTAGCATTTCAGCTTATTTCAATTGTGTCTTGTATACTTGTCTACTACCCTAAAACCATATTATGCCCAAATGTTTTGTAATTGGCATACACCTATTCTCATTAGCACTAGCATGAAGTAGAGAGTGCTTTTAAAGATGCTATTTTGCTAACATTTTTTATTATCTTACTCATTTTCATGGTACTTGTGTTAATTTAATTGATTTTTACCATAGGGCTCACACTGGACCTTGTTCTCAATTGCTAAAAGAGTCACTGTGGGTGACCTCGACATAGAGATTAGTTATTCTCTCTAGGGAAAAACAAATCTCCAGTTCTCAAGATCAAAATCTCCAGTCTAGGCTGCTAGTTGTGTTCAGACTCTCTTGTTGATATTTCAAGCTCAAACAATATCACTCTTTAAAGGGATTTGACTTCAAGCATCGAAGTGCAATGTGGCATTTCCAAGGCTGTCTAGAATAAGAATTGAAATCACTGCATATTTGTATAAAGCCTCATTTGCCTGTGCCATTGATACTCTCAACTGTGTATGTATGAGAAGGAATTAGTCTTAGTCCTCAGCTAAGGGCAGTTATTCGGTACTAGAATTATTTATGGAGCAAAATTCACATGGGTAAGAAACTGTTGTTTCTTATTTAGCTGAAGGGCATCTTACTCCTGGGGAGAAGGAGAAACATTACAAAGGCTGCATTTATTGTGGCAACATTCCATCTACAAATATTCTTAGTCATTCATTGTAGCTAATAGAGTACCTCAGACCACCAGGATAAAGAATTAGATAAAATAATATAAACATTTGGCCTAGGTCTAGTCCATGCTTACTTTTTGATTGGTGGTTCTGTTTTTTTGAGATCCTCAGGAGTCCATATTAATTGACTCTGTTATGTAAATTTTATTGAAAATTTGTATTATATTTCTGGATCAGAAATCTCCCCTACATATTTCTTTCCAGATATTTAATTCTCCACCTCTTTAGCATCTTACCTTCTTTCTCTTTATTAAACAAATTTTCATATAACAAACCAAGGAACAAAATGCACAAAGACAACAAAAACAGTAAACAACAACCCCATCACACACACACACACACTCACACACACACACACCACTGCACCATACTACACCACACACACATACATTTAATATTCCTCTGTATTATAAAATATCCAAACTGAGAAATATATGTTCCTTGGAGTTGGTAGGATATTTACTCAACTGATCTTACTACAAAGATGATGACATAACAGTTCAAAAGTGCACAAGTATGTATACACTCATCCACATACTATAAATTAAGTTACTTATTGCTTAAATAATTATGAAAAAGAGAATGTGATATGATTGCCAATCATTATCACATCCAACAACATCTGATAAAACTATGCCCAGCAGAAAACATTTCTGTTTGTTTTCAGGGTTCACATTTTATTATCTCCCAGTGGGTAGTGCTGGGAATTAAAGAATATAGATCCAGTATAGAAAAATATGTAATGAAACCTTATGATATTTTGTATGTTTATGAGTATATGCTGCAAAATAAATCATATTTATGGGGAAAAGTAAAGAATTAAATACCAGTTTTTAAAAATTTTTTTGTAGACAAAAAAAAAGGATTGATTAAATGATGCATCTTACAGTTTTAAAAAGTCAAGCAAGTTTCAGTTGATATGAACACTCCCCATGAGTAAGGGAAAAGTATTGAGGAAGTCAGTTGGCCTTTTCATCTTTTCAACAGGTATATCATTCTCCTAATCCTTGTTTCTAAAGCCACTGTTGGATGTCAACATCTTTGAAGCCATATCTTAGATCAGATTACGCCCCTTCCATCTAGCCTTTTTTATCTGTGTCATCACAAATCCAAACTCTCTCTAATTTTCTTTTATAAACACCCATGTTTTTTTAAGAGTAAGACCAGTTTCCTCATGTCCAATGCTTTAGTGACATCGACAAAGTACCCCAAGTATCAAGGATTGCAATCTGCATGTTCCTTTATCTTCCCTCCCTTCCTCTTTCCTCAACTTCCTCCTCCTCCTCTCCCTGCATATGATTCATTATTCAGTATTTGAAAGAATTCTATTAGAAAACATTGATAGAAATATATGTGAAATATTTAAAAATATTCATAATTATTTATTTATTGTCAATCCAGTTTTAATTTAGGCCAAAACTTTCATTTTATTTATTGGAACATAGTTTGTGCACACATTAGTAGTTACTTTTTGTGACTTCTGTTCTTTATCCAAACAACTTATGTGCATTTTAAATTGAGAAACAACTTTCATTTGTGTTTTGCTATTTATTAACATTAATACTAAACCCAAAACTGAGAAAAATTGACTGAAGGAAATGATTTCCGAATTTTGGCTGATGCATTCAAATAGATTGAAAACTCACAAATAATAATTACCTAAAAAGGAATAAATTTAAGGCTTCTTCATAAAACAAAAGATAATTGATTGACAAACAAGAAACTGCACATATTTAAAAAATAATACATAAAACAGATGCTATCAAGTTTTCAATAAAAGTCTGTGCATTTTAGGAACATGCTAATGTTAATTATTGGTCAGTAGTCATTCTGCAAGATTTCCAGACAGATGTAACCTTGCTTGGTGTGAACTTATCTGCTATGAAAAAAGTTCAAATTCCCAAGGTTTCCAGAATGTGAAGGACACACAAATTAAATTTATGCAGACAACTCAGCGTCACTGACGATCATGCAGTCATGAGGGATCTGCTTGAAAACTCCTTCATGTAGCTGAGCCCAGTCAAATCTTTGAACTGTAAGATTTCATAAAAAGTTTTACATTGATATTTAGAACTGTTTCCAAGATGAGGATGCTATAGATTAGAAAACTTCAGTAAATATTCACTGAATAATAAACAAATAAATTTGAGTTTCTCTTAGAATTTTAATTAAATTATTATAATTACATTATATTATTAGTTTTGAAGTTATAATACGATATTACCATTTACATACTTCCATTTCCTCCCTCCATCACCAAGCATAAATCATATTCACTATTTGTCAAATTCATGTTTTTTCCTATAATTGCAGTTATATACTTGTATTTCTATATACAACCTCTTCATTCCATGTAATAGTACACATAAGCATGCACACACACACACACACACACACACACACACATTCAGGCTGAACAGTTCATGTTGAATAATTGTGTGTGCGGGGGTATTTCCTGGACAAAATAATATATTCCACTCTTAGCACTTCTGACTTGCCCATATTCCCTTGTCTAGGGTGTTAGGTCCTGCAAGTGTTTCACTTTTCATCATGTCATCTCCATTGGTGACATCATTATTCACACCTTTAGGCAGCCATATTGATGGATTCCTCTCTGATTTTTATAGGAGACAGAACCTCACCACAAATGTCCTGTCTCTCTGCCTCTTACAATCATTTTGCCTCATTTTCACAATGTTTCCTGAAACCTAGGTATAAGAACACCATTGTTTGTCTTTCAGTTGGAAGAGAGCAGCACATCCTCTTGTTCTCTGCATTTTTCATTAATTTTTGTCTTCTGTGCTGATCTCTTGTCTGTGGTAAACCTTGCTTTCTTGGGGTTATGGCTGCAACTACACTTTTTGTAGGTATCAGCATAAATATTTAGAATGTAAATAGTAATTGCCTGTTTATTAAAGTGGTAATTGTAGGATCATTTTATGCTTTCATGACGCCACTAGCCCTGAATATTTGTCTAGATTTCCAACTCCAAGCATGCCTTTTCTGTTTATTGAATGTGTATTAAATCCAAATTAAAGAGCTATGGCTTTGCACCTAGGTATGTGAGCCACGACTGATGTTTTCAGGAATGTACAGTTTGAACTGGGTAACTAATAAAGTGGCTCCCTTAGGGGTCCTTTTATGCTTTCCTGGTTTCAGTATTTGCCAAATATTGACAATAGTTATATTTCTGTACTCATATATTTATTAAAATAACTAAAAGGGAGTGATACCACTGGGGTGATGAATCCACATAAAATCTTCATACTAACAAAATACCAAGAATGACAAGAGAAACTTCCACTTGGCCAGTTTGTCAGTGTGGTCCAAATAACTCTCAAGATGACAGAGAATTGATGAAGCCTTTGAATCATTCTCTGAGATAAATGTAAGACCCTGTTGCTGAAGATACTATACACTTAGGACATATTTTTTGTTTTATGTGAAGTATACTCAAGTTTGCTCGTGGTGTGCTGCCTATGAGCTCTCCGCCGCGGCAGCAACCAGGAAGATCTGCGCCGCCCTTTCTGGGAGCTTCCATGCACCAGGGTTCCAGATGGCGTTTGGTGTTTTCCTCTGGCATCAGAGATGTGTGCAGAGTGCAGTCTCTTCTGGTTTCCCAGGCGTGTCTGCCTCTGAAGGTTTAGCTCTCCCTCCCACGGGATTTCGGTGCAGAAAACTGTTTATCCGGTCGGTCCCTTCAGGTTCTGGTGGTGTCTCAGATGCAGCAGACCTGCTGCTCCTGGGCCCTCCTCTATGGGAACTCAGAGGCCGTATACAGTTTCCTCTTGGGCCAGGGATGTGGGCAGGGGTGGGCAGTGTTGGTGGTCTCTTCTGCTCTGCAGCCTCAGGAGTGCCCACCTGACCAGGCGGTGAGGTCTCTCTCCCACGGGGTTTGGGAGCAGAGAACTGCTGCGGGCAGGGATCCGTGGGTTTGGGACTCCTGCTAACCACTGGAAATGCCCGGTCCTAGAAAGATTTTGCCTCTGTGTGTCCTGAGTTCACCAGGCAGGTTGCTTGCAGCAGAAAAGTTGGTCTTACCTGTGGTCCCGAGGCTCAAGTTTGCTCGTGGGATGAAGTATATCTATTCTAAAAGTACCCATCTTCTATAATGAACTACAGAATATTAATTATTGCAGGGAGAAGAATAATTATTCTCTTTTTACAATGTAAATGTTTAGTATACTTACAATATAAATGTATCAAAATATGTATTTTCATACAAAAACATTTAGTTTTTCTACAAACAGATACTTTGACACATCTATATTAAACCCATCAAAATTAAAGAAAAAAAGTCTACCAGTTATCATGAGCCCCTTCATTGGTTATCTAGTTCAAATTGTCCACTCCTAAAAACATCAGACAAACAAAACCAGCAATATAAAATTGTAAGGTTATGCATATGTATATGTAAAATTAACTTATAATTGTACATATAAAATAATAAAAAAAGAAAATATCTTATTAATCTTAGAGGGGGCTGATATGGGAGAAGTTGAAGGGAAGAGTTCTCAGGGATAAAGGGAAGAAAGGGAAATGAGAGAGGGAAGTCTTTTATTTTATTAAAAATACATAACTATTTTAAAATAGGTGCCCAAAAATGAATCTAGGATTAGAGCAAAGAGACCTCAAGAAAAGAAAAGGTATCTAAAACATACCTCTAACCTATCCATTGTTCTAGTAATTTCATCGTACAACAAAATTAAAAATAAAACAACTAAAAAAATCAACACATCAAAATTTGACAGAACAAATCAACAGAACGAAAATAGCCCAAGAGAAAGCACAAGAATCAGAGATCCTCTCATTTGTACACTCAGGAACCCTATAAAAATTGTATACTGGAAATCATAGGATACACAGATGATCTGGTGCAGTCCATGCAGCCCCTACACATGCTGCTCCTGTCCCTGTGAGATCCTAAGAGCATTTGCCATTTTCCTTTAGAGGCCTTTCTTATTGAGGTGCCTTCCCTCTCCTTTGGCTCTTATATTATGTCTGCTTCTCTTCCTCAAGGGTCCCTGATCTCTTAGAGGAGTTATTTGATGGAGACACTCCATTTAGAGCTGAGTGTTCTAAGGTCTGTCATTCTCTGCGTGTTATCTGGCTGTAGGATTTGGTATTGGTTTCTGTCTGCTGTAGGAGGAGATTCTGGTATGAATACTGATCAAGGATTGGTTTAGGTACTCTACTATGCAATAGAACAGAATGTCATTATAAGGTATCTTATTCATATATATATATATGTACATATATATATACACATATATACATATATTTATCATTTTATAATAGTAGTGATTAGTTTTATCCTCACTGCCTGGGCTGTATGATATCTTGTTCATGGCCACCCAAATTGTTTCAGGAATGTGTTCTATCTTGTGAAGTAGGCTTTAAGCCAAATCATAAATGAGTTGATTACACCCAAAAGCTTCCTGCCACCACTAACCTAGCATATCTCATAGACTGGACAGGGTTTTAGGTTAAAGGATTTGTCATTGGATGGTGATTATGTTTTCTTTTGGTAGAATGCCAACTAACGTTTTTACCAAAGACACTAGGAAATGGGGCAAAGTTTCTATGTAGGCATAGGTTCAACATCTTGTTCATTGAGTTGTATAGGTTGTGTCTTCAACAGTGGGGCCTTGTTGTTCATTTCTGGAGAGCAACCTATAATCCTGGCAACAACTTGAGTTGTTTATGGATTCCAATTGACTCCTTTGACCAACAATTCAATTAGATATAACCCAATCTGACTACTCGAAGCTTCATTACCTGACAAGAAATGGCCAGGTGCAGATTTGTCTCCCTGAAAAGGCAAACCAAAATAATTTGGAGATTTTGTCTTATCCCAATCAAAATGACAAAGGTCAACAAAACAACTGACAGCAAATACTTGAACAAGAGGAATGCTCATTTCTTATTTATGGAATTGCAAGCTGGTCAGCTACTTAGGAATTTGAATTATAGGTGTCTCATGAAGCTAAAAGCAAATCTATCATGTCGTCCAGTTGTAGCACTCCTTAACATATGACAAAATAGTTCAGTATCTTACTTCACAAACATTTATTCAGCTATGATCATTGCTGCTCTATTCACAATAACTAGGAATCAAAAGCGAATTGTTTTTCAGCAAAAAAAAATTGTATAATGAAACTGCAGTACACAGACATTATTTGAACAGATAAATAGAATAAAAATTTGCATTTTCATCAGTGAAACTAGAAAATACTATCTTGAGTGAAATAACTCAGATACAGAAAGATTAATATTCCATATTCTCTCATCTTTGGTTCCTAGCTTTGAAGTCTTCTTTTTTCAATATATAACTTGTAGAAACCTCAGAAATCCTCTAGTTTTTCAAGGTTATGTATTTTTTCATTCCACAGGACTTTAGTTAACATTTTCTATCAACTTAACTATGAGGTTTCTTCCCATTTCTCCTATAATGATCTAAGGCATGCCTTATTACTTCAGGAATCAGTTTAATTTTTATTACAAGCTTTTAATTTCTTTATATGCTGCTTCTCTTTATCAAAACTATCAGACTCAAAACTTATATTTAATGTGCTTGCATTATGCAATAGGCACTAGTTATGTGACATATACAAGATTCTTGTTTATTGTTTCACATAATTCTTTCCTAATCTGTCTTACATATTAAAGCCAAATTGTCAACTTCTGGTCATCTATTTAATACATATATTAGATTTGAAAGAGGCTACATTTTCTATGGTATTATTATTTTAGAATGCATATATGCAATAAACAGATACTAAGTTAACTTTAGGTGGTAACAAGTACATGAAGAAAAATAAATGAAATTGAACAAAATGTATCTAGAATATAGTGTGGTCAGGAGGAGATTTCACTTAGAGTAATCATGTAAGACTCTCGGAAAGTAACAATTACTTTTGATTCTACTTATATTGAGGTGAGCATATCCAGTTACTCAAAAATGTTTTAAGCAGCAAGGACATACAATACAAAGATTCAAGGTACCATAATCAATTGACTAATTAAAAAGATTAATGTTAAATCCCTTGGAATGCAAATATAAAGGTTGTGACAGCATTAAATAAATACATTATAAGGGTTTTCAGATAGAATGTGTCTACAAATTAGAAGATCAGGGAATTTGACTTTTATAGCTGGTATGTGAAAAAAAGATAATGCAGTTACAAGGAGAAAGGATTAACATGATATAATTTATAAAATGTTGTCCTTGAACACTTAACTTAATAACTGATTAGAATACTGGGATAAGGGATATTAATTAATGTCAACAAAACTCAAGTTAATTTCCACAGAATACTCTTAGGCATATTGAGAGGAAACAGTGTGGATATTTGATGCATGGTGCACAAGAAGGTGTCCAGTAATTAGAATGCTTGGACGTATTCTGCAAGTGGTGAAAGTTACCATGGGCTCTGTTTTTAGAATGACAGTTACTGAAATTCAACTGTTTCAGGAGTTAATTATGTTTTCTGAATAATAGATCTTTTGAAAACACAGTTGATAGAATGATGGCACAAAAGAAATCAGCTTAGGTGAAAGATAGAAATGAACACAGAAATCATTCTGGTTTGATGTAAAGATGAGCTATAAATAAGAGGAAAGAGAGACAGAGAATGGGAAGAAAATGCCATTAATTAAAACTACATTGCTGTTTTCACATAACTGAGGAAGCCATCCTGTGTATATTCCATTGTATTTAAAACTAAATTGCAGGGACAAAGTATATAGGTGACCGATTTAGATACTCTTCTGTTATAATGATAAAAAAAAACTGACAAAAATCATTTTAAGGGAGATAGATGTATTTTCACTTACTCTTGAACACACTAGTCTCCATCTTTGCAAATGAAAGTCTTAAATGCTTGAAGCAACTTGACATAGTGTATCTAGATCCCAAAGTGTACATCCCTGCATGATGGTCAATCATTTACTCATGTACACAGCCCAGATTCTATATACAGTTAGGAGTGATCACCTCACATTAATATTCATAACCAAAACAATCCCCCAACAGGCATGTAGAGAGTCTTGTCTCCATGAGGTTTATATTTGGTTAGGCATTTAATCAATTTACCCACCACAGTGGCAAATTCCATCAGTTACTTTTAGTCCACCCCAGAAAATTCTAACCAGAAATAACTTGAGAGAGGAAAAGATTTATTTTGGCTCAAGACATCTAATCACTCTTAGTCCCATCAGAGAATGAAGGGCAAAGCAGGGTAGCTTTCTCTGTGCCTGGAAGAAGTATGTGGAGCGAGTGAGCTGAATGACCATTTAATGACAGGGCCCATATAAAGTAAAAACTCTCACTACTAATGATTAAAAGCCCAGATGGAACAAAAACTTTCATGCGTTTTTACCTACAGTGTTGGTTTATACAATCACCTGTCCATGCTTCATATGAAACATAAGTAATAATGAGAAATAACAATTAGATTATGTGCTGACCTATGTATTGGAAAACATTTTCCTTATAATATATTCTTATAATGATTTATCCCCAAAGAGTTCCCTGACCATCCTTACCTTCATCCACAACTAACTCCATGCCCCTTCTTCCTCTCTAACTTACAAAAACCGAAAATAAATATAAAAAAACAAATATACAAAAATATTTTTATTGAACTTACTCTTCTACTCCTTTCACAGCTGTTGAACTTGGTAGAAAAGTCATGTTTATTAAATGCACGTA
This sequence comes from Rattus rattus, assembly GCF_011064425.1. Taxonomy (NCBI): domain Eukaryota; kingdom Metazoa; phylum Chordata; class Mammalia; order Rodentia; family Muridae; genus Rattus; species Rattus rattus. Next base: position 35,935,263 of record NC_046166.1, read on the forward strand.
GGTAGTGAATTTTAAAAACAAACACATTTGGGTCTGCTCTCATAATTCTACATATGAATATGACTGCTATTCAATATTTTATATTTCTATGTTTACTAAAAACTTTTTTATGATATTGTAATTTAAATTACCCATTTTAAAACTCTTTTGTTAATTTTATGAGTGAAAATCTTTCATTTCCTTTGAAAGGCCACACAGGGATGAAGTACTGGTGAGCAGCAACTTTCATCAATACATGGAATTGATCAGTCTATTAACTACTTGTAACTCCAAAATGTGGCCAAAATAAATTAATCTGAAAAAAGCACAGTCTATACTTACTAAGAAACTGAAAATAATCCCCAGAAGAATAATTTGTAATTTTATATATTTCTGCCAGTGTCCCTGCAGTACTTTTCTTGATTTCACATTCAATATCTCTGCCTCTTCCTTGGAAGAATTTAAGCTTCTGAGTATAAATAGACTAAAAGAGTACAGTCTATGAAAGCTATCTATTTCTGGAGACAAAATAATCTCAAAATAAGGTATTCAATAATGAAACTAAGTGACATGAGCTAGCAATGCCCTAGATTTGGATATATGCGGATTATGTTTATGAACTTTACAGAAATTGAATTAAAGTTTATCCTCAATAACACTAAGTTGTTGAAAATATTTTGGAGAAATCTGTCAACACAATATGAACACAGATATAAGGTCAGCATTTGGGTGAAAAGAGAAATACAAGTTTGAAGCCTGCTTTGCCAAGATACTGAAATACAGAAAATTACAGAACTTAGAAAATACAGAAAAGAAAGAAAGAGAAAGGAAGAGGAAGAGAGGAGAGGGAGAATCCAGAGAACCAGGGATAGTTATCATAAGTTATTATAGATATGACAAGAAGAATTGATCTTTGTATACTCAACCATTCAAAACCTTTATACCTTCAATTTATAACTCAAATTTACACATATGTGTGGATCATATGGGAACTACTCAAAAGAAAAGCTATAAAGGAGGAATTATAGGGGAGAGAAATTGTGAGTTTTAAATTTTTTCTGTGTGATAGTTTAAGTAGCAATTAAGTCAGGAGATAGACAAGTATGTCATCAAACATTACATGTGACTGTGAAGGCATTTATGGATCAGAACATTTGAACAGTAGACTATGTTCATAGTTCATTGCCAAGCTGATCTGGATGTGTCTCATCTAATACCTAATCGGGTGAATACCATATAAGTGGTGTAAAGAAGGCCATGTGAGAATTTCTGCCAGATGGGCAATATTGTGCCTTTCATGTTCACAAGTCTGCTGAATTTCAGGATATTTAAGCTCCTGATCTCCCCCAAATTTACTTTATATCTCCATTTTATATTATGATCATAAGCAAGTACAAGAAAGTTAAAGATTTGCAACTCCTTCAGATTTATCTTTAATAGCTTTTAGAGGCAAATCTGTTAAAGGTTTTGTCCTTAGGATAGTGATATGGAAATTTCTGGAAGTTGGTCCTGGAGAAAGAACATTGGGTCAGTATGGTTATTTACAGAAGAGTAACAAGAAAAGCAAACCTTTTCCTTTTCATTTATCCTTTATTTTGTTCTCCAAGTTTGGAAGAGTTATCTGCCCCAGATTTACCAACATTGTATCTCAGCAATGCAACAGAGGCTGTGTCATCCCAAGGGTATAAAAGGGCTACTATATTTTAATTAAATACTTAAACTGATCTCAGGAGGCTCATTCATTGCTACCAGCCCCAGTGTTCTAGGTTCCCAAATGAAAGATTCCCAAATGAAAGAAAAAAAATATATATATATACACACTTATAAATATATTTTTTTTCAATGTCTGGGCCACTTCCTAACCTCCACAGTCTACTCTACCTTCTGATTTTATTCCTGAGTTATTATTTATTAAATCCTATATTCCATCTTTCTTCTTTGGATCCAGTCAGAGGTCCCTCTTGGGTGGTGATCCCTTGGCTCCTACATGACTATCCTGTAAATTGTCAGGTGTACAGCCTTTCCTTTCCTTCTCCTAGAATGGCAGATGTCCTTTCCCTTCTCTTGTCGTGGTCCCTCATCCCAATCCTAAAAGTCCTGCCTGTGTCTGTCCTGCCCAGCCATTGGTTGCCAGCAACTTTATTTACCAGTTAGAACCAATTGGGAGCAGGGTCATTCAATGTCTTACACTGGGGCATGGATTCTCATGGAAACAATTTTAGGGACCCAAATCAACATAATACAAGCAGCCACACCATGTAACCATTTACTTTTTGTAAGTTAATTACTTCAGTTATTTTTTAATTGTGACAGAAAATTTTCAAAATCAATTTCTTCAGAAAAGGCCACATTGGTAAAAACAACAACAACAGAAAACAGCAAAAAAACCAAAAACAACAACAACCACAATCACCACCACCACAACAACAACAAAAAAAAACAAACAAAAAAAAAACAATGTCAGGACCATATTTATTCATGTCATTAAAAGTACTTGGTTCTCATTTTATCAAAGAATAGATTTTCACATTTTAGTCATGTAATAATTTATAACAGTATTACCTCTAAGGCATTACTTTATGGTGATCATATACATATTTTAAATACACATCTAAATTTTTAAAGAACACATTTTATTTCTATTTTACAATATTTCAGTTCCCTGCTCTCTGTTCAAAAATGTCTTATACACATAAATTATTTAAAAAATTCTTTTGAAATGCAAAAACATACTATAAGTTTGTTTTCTCGGTTTTCTAAGTATTTATTACATATTATATTTAGAGTGTTCATTTAAGTTTCTCTCTGAAAGCCTTGGGTATCTTTCTTTGCTTTATTCAATGTCTTAGAACCTCCCAAAATCAAGAAATAAATAAAAGCTCTCCTTATGTGTAGTTTCCCAATGAACATGTTGCCTTGGTTTGAAATACTTTTTTTTTGCACTTTTCTTTTTTTCTTTTTTTACTGGATAGTATATATATTTACATTTTAAATGTTCTCCCCTTCCCCCCACTAACATGCCCCCTTCCCCTGCTTCTATGAAGATCCTCCCCCAACTGCCCATCCACCCACTCTCACTCACCTCAATGCCCTGGCATTCCCCTATATTGGGGAAATAAATGAGCCTTCACAGGACCAAGGGCTTCGCCTCCTATTGGTTTGTGGTGTTTTAAGAAGGGCTTTAATAACCAATCACAGAAAAACACATGGTATGCACTCATTGATAAGTGGCTATTAGCCCAAATGTGAATTACCCTAGATGCACAGAACACATAAACTCAAGAAGGATGACCAAAATGTGAATGCTTCACTCCTTTAAAGAGGGGAACAAAAAACCTTGGCAGGAAATAGGGAGGCAAAATTTAGAACAGAGGCAGAAGGAACACCCATTCAGAGCCTGCCCCACATGTGGCCCATACATATACAGCCACCCCATTAAACAAGATGGATGAAGCAAAGAAGTGCAGGCCAACAGGAACCGGATGTAGATCTCTCCAGAATACAGCAAATACATAGGCGAATGCCACCAGCAATCCACTGAACTGAGAATGGGACCCCCGTTGAAGGAATCTTAAAGGACTTGAAGAGCTTGAAGGGGCTCAAGACCCCATAGGAACAACAATTTCAACTAACCAGAGCTTCCAGGGACTAAGCCACTACCCAAAGGCTATACATGGACTGACCCTGGACTCTAATCTCATAGGTAGCAATGAATAGCCTAGTATGAGCACCAGTGCAAGGAGACGCCCTTGGTCCTGCCAAGACTGAACCCCCAGTGAACGTGATTGTTGGGGGGAGGGTGGTAATGGGGGGAGGATGGGGAGGGGAAATGCACATAGAAGGGGAGGATGGGGGGGAGGGATTAGAGCGATGTTGGCCCGGAAACTGGGAATAATAATCGAAATGTAAATAAGAAATACTCAAGTTAATAAAGATAAAAAATTAAAAAATAAAAAGCTCCTGTCTCAAAAAAAAAAAAAGAAGGGCAATAATTATCTTTTTTCTATTATATTTATCAAACTGAAGAGGTTATACTTACTTTTTATCTTTTAATATAGAAAATATTACACTGGCTACCTGTTCAAATTGGCAATTTCTTTTAACTATTTGAATTATGTGTTTCGACACAGTTTCCAATGCTTTAACTGAAGGGCAGGCTTATGATCAATAATATTTAGGGTTATCATGAGTGAGGAGCCACTGCCTTCCTTCCTGCCTGTCATCCAGGACTCCAAAGAGTGGTGTTTTGTGGTTTTATTTCTATCACCGTTGTGTGTTTTTTCTTCCTTTCTCCTAATGTGTCATTCCATAAAAGGAATGTGCATAAAATCAAGCATTTGTGAAATGTTGGTGAATTTCCTATTTTTTATGAAGACGCTGCTAATTCAATTTATGAGGTTGTTCTAAAATTAGACAGAAATTGGGTAGATATGGATGTGGCAAATCTACAGTATCTGCACCAGTACAACAATAGCATTTTAAGCTATTCACAAATCTATTTCAACTTGAATCCTGAAACAACTGGGGTGAAATTGAAAATGTACTTTAAATTTGTTTGGTAAAAAGGATACTCTGCCCTGAATTCAAATCATTCTCATTTTTTCAATTAATTTATTCTCAAATTCTTGATATATTACCATTTTGGGAATTTAGATTCTCTTGGCTATATAATTTTTTCTTTAGTCATTTGAAACTACCAAGCAATGAAGACACATGAAGAGACAGACCCATGACTCCAGCCACATATGTAGCAGAGGATGGCATTGTCCAGTATCAATAGGAGGAAAAGCCCTTGGTCCTGTGAAGGCTCCTTTCTCTAATGTAGGGGAATGTAAATGTGTTGAGGTAGAAGTAGGGGGGGGGTTGTGAGTTTCCACATAGCATGAGCATCCTCATAGAAGCAGGGCAGGTAAGAGACGGTATGGGGGGGGGAAGGGGATAACATTTGAAATGTAAATATATAAACTATCCAAGAAATTTTAAAACCTTTCAAATATGATTCAACTTGGTTCTTCATAGATAAATCTAAAACAATCAGAATTTCATTATGAAACTTTCCTGGATTACATAGCTTGCAAATGAAAATAATTATTTTTAATGTATTCACACAATGCTATGTTTATATACAATATAATATAATGTATAATATATATGATATATATGTAATATATATATGATGCTAGATTAGATGAAAATCATAGTCAAATTATTAAATTAAAAAAGGACACTTATTCTAGATATATGCTCATTTAGTTCCCTTATTTACATATTGTTATTTGTTCTGAGAGTATGCCAAGTGTAACTTCATCATGATTATGTTATTTATTTGAGTGGCAATTTACTAGCTTCTTCTTCATCTACTGAGGATTAAATTTTCAAACTTGCTTTTCCCTAAGCAGTGGCAAAAAATGCTACATTAGATCATTCTGACAGTTACCACCAAATTGGAATTATAATTTAATTAATTGACTGTTATTTGTCATTAATTTATGCTGAATGTTTCAGAAAAATTTCAAATATAGTATTTGAATATATACATAAAACTAGTTTAAATAATATTCAATAATTTAACCTGAATCTGGAATGAATGCTATCGTTGTAAACTTAGCAGGATCATAGATGAGATGCACTGGAAGACGTTTGTTTAAGACAGAGAAAGGTGAATGTTTCATGAGTATATTTTTCATAGAGTAATACTCAATTATAATAATCACAAATGAAATATTCTGACAGGTTCAAGTGGTTTATTCCCACATCATCAACTTGACGAGATATATTTGATTTGTCAGGATTCTACTGTACACCGCTTCCTACACATGGATGAATTGAGATATAACCATAAAAATGCATGGAACATTTAAATATTATTTTTAACGTTACAGATGCATTATGGATGTCATAAATTCATTAGCAATTAAAACAAACATAATGATTGAAACTAGATATTATATAGTATTGACATTAGCCATATCTGTTCAAAATTCTTTAATAGAGTTAATAGCATGTATGAAATTAATGCATGATAGGTGTATAAAGCTCAACATTTGCCTATGGGATAGTATTATTCTAGAGCTGAGTGTATATACTTAAAAGAAGTAACATTATAAATGGAAACAATGCTAAGTGGAAATTCACAGTAGAGAATATAAAATCTACCCACTTTTGACCAAAAGAAAATAGCTGTCAGCCTCTTAGGTTTCTTAGAAATGAGAAGATCTCTTGAGGGTCCTATTTCATTTTCTTTGGAACCTGGGGGACCCAAGCTCATTATATCTGTCATGTACAGTGACAGGTGTAGTTACAGCTGCAAAATGATCCCCTTTTATATCTCAATTTCCATGTTCTAAGAAGGAAGAATATTTCACTCTTCTTCTGGAAATTTGCCATTATTTAGCCTTAGGCCAAAAATCTTTAGTTTTTTTTTTTTTCCTTTTTTCTTACATCTTAAAGTTGTCATGGGCAGCAAAGATACACTTTTTCCTCTGCCAAATACTTAGAGCAAAATTCACTTTATGAAGTAAGTTAAAAATCCTAAAAGTATAAAATATTCAGTACAGACAGTGCTTTTCTCAATAGTAAGCATAATGCTCATCCCCAAAAATTGATTTATAGGAAATTCACTTAGTAATTTTTCAATTATTCAAAACGAGAGGATAAAAACATGCTGAAGAAGCTGTGTGCTGTGTTGCTCCCAGACACTTCCAAATTCTCATCAGACACTCATGGTTTCGCTTAAGGTGGTGAAAACTGTGCCCTCTTACTTTGTTGTTTTGATACTTCTCTCTGTAGCATGCCTGCTGTTATGATGAGGCAGGTCCAGAAAATACACTTTAAGGAGACTTTGTGGAATTAACTGGAAATACTTGTAAGCTTTTATGGATGAAACTGTTCCTCTTTATGTTTCTGAAGGATGCATAAGTGATATAGAAATCCTACCTTTATTTTATGATAGAGGGTTCTTAATAACAAGTGCTGACTTCAGAAACTCAAAAAAACTTTCTTCACTTGAGATAGCTCTAAGTGTGTTTGGAAACTCTGAGTCATTCAGTTACAACTGTGATTAGGGAGTTGTAAGAGAGAATGCATAAGGAAGAGTTAGTTCAAAACTCTTAGACATTTTTCCCATCATATTTGAGGTCTCACATCTAATATAGAGTTTAAAGTTTCATTGTGGAATTTAAGAGCTGCACGGCATCTTTGCTGAGTGCTTTCCACATGTTGAGTTTGTGGTGAACACTGGGAAATGCATAGACCACACATAGGCAGAGCACCTTATACTTTTCTCTGGATAGAAGCCAGCCTATTGTGAACAAATTCCTGTCAAATTAACAAATGGATAAAGTATATTTGTAAAAAAGCTTTTGAAAGGTGTAAGTGAAATACCAATAGAGAAATTTAAGGACGTATAATGTCGGAGAGTAGAACAGCAAGGTATCAAGTTTCTTAGAAGAGTGGGAATACCAGGGATGATATGCTAAAAATGGTTGTTTGTCAGAACCTTAAATTCCATGTGAATTTTTTAATTCAATAATCACAATTTCAATATTTTTTCTGGTTTATCAGAATGCTTGTGGAAAATCTTGGAAAACATACAATAACACTTTCAATATAAATCTGTAATTAGCAATATCTCAGTATTAAATAACACTGGCAAATACTTATCCAGTTGTACCCTATATAATCTGAAATTTTAACTGTGCGAAGATAGCCGACAACACTAGGGTAACAGCTCCTATTATCTGATTATTTATTTAAATCTGCAGACACATTTGAAGTCAGTAGAGTCTCAGAAGACAATTTTGTCATGTCAGTTATTTTAAATGAATGATGATATTAAGACATGCTTAACATAATGTATGAAATTCTTGGCTGCGTAGGTATGATCAATGCTATGAAATAGGAAGATTTTATCTAGAGAAACTAAATAGTTCCTTGCCACTATGGTAAATGCAAAATAAGTGATGGAGGGTGTGATTCCTGTAGCATAAAGGAACTATTTTTAATGTGTCCATGGCCATGAAGTCAGGCTGTTTTATCAAAGGCAAGTCCTAAAAAAGAAAGAACAGGAAATATATACCTAAATTCGTCCATCTGAATAATTCCAATATCTTTTCATAAAATTCCATTAACAGTACCCACCCTGAAGCTAGCCCAGAAACCCTCCAAAATTGTACTTCTCTTTTTTTTATTGAGAAAGGTACGATCGAATTATAAAATTATACAATGTATTTTGACTGTTCCATTTTCAAATGAAGATTTTATCATTTTGGGTTTAAAAAATACTATGTAAACTTTTGAGTGAAAATTATTTATTGCTTGATCATTCTACGATGTTCTTCATATTTTAACATGAATCTATAAATAAATGGAAAAGTGGGTTGGGGTTCTGAGGTTTAAGAAAATAAACAGTCTTTGAGAAAAAATGTGCTACATTGAACAGTGTAACTTTTTCTTTTAGGTAAAATAAAAAAAAATAAGAAATCCAAAGAAACAAATGTCCAGTGCCAAAGTACAAAAACTGGTTTCTCATACTCTGTCATTATATGTTAGTTAAAAAAATCCGTGGTGTTTTAACATCTAGAATTCATGATGGAATGTGTTAAAAGTTTATATGACATGGGGGGATGATGTGGTTGTAAAAATGAATAAAATGTAGTTCTTTTTTCCAACACTTTGAGGGGAAAATATATATTTAATGATGTAAGACAAACAAAGGTACTAAAGTACATATGAGCATACTGTTGGAGGATGCCCACTGAACAAAAGTATTCAGAAAAGTTTCAAGAAAGTAGACAGTTTTTAAACACAAAGCATGAAACATGGAACTAAGAAATGAAATGGTAGGTGTATAAAATCTTAATCAGACCATAGATTATGCCAGGTATTAAAATTGGAGGCATATTTGCATAGACCAAAATAATACATTAAGCAAACTATTATTATAAGAATTTATCCAATATGGATTTATCACAGCAATAACTGCAAAACACACGACTGATTAAAGCACTAGTATTCAAAATATTTTAAAGTCATTTCACTTTGTAAAAAGAGTAGATAATATAAAAATATTGAGTGCAAAATATTCTGTGCAAGTTATTTGGAATTAGGAAGTGTCTATCTGCTGGCATTCTTCTTGGGGGAGGGCTGCAATGGGGGGAGGATTGGGAGGGGAACACCCATATAGAAGGGGAGGGGAAGGGGTTAGGGCGATGTTGGCATGAATGGAAACTGGGAAAGGGAATAATGTTTGAAATGTTATTTCTAATGTTTTGGTGTTAGCCAGGTTGAGAAGCCGTTAGTCCTTTCAAGGCTGGATCCCCCAGTATAGGGGAATATCAAGGCAGGAAGTTGGGAAGGGAGGAAAAGGGATAACATTTGAAATGTAAATAAAAATATGTAATAAAATTTTTTAAAAATTAAAAAAAGAAGTGTCTAAGATATTCCAATACTATCTTCACTGTATGGAACTTTCATTGCCAAATGTTATAGGTTCTTTGAGACAAGAAAATTTGTAGAGAGAGTGGAAATACAACTGTATATGCCTAAAACATGTCAATTATTAAATCCAACAAGATGATTTTAAACTTGAACACAAAGCATTTATAAATAATAATTATATAATTGAGATTGTGCTAATAGAAGATATATGCATAATTTACAATATTCATAAAATGAGCTCTAATGTATGCAATACCTAGGTTAAGAAAATAACTGAATTAGTATTTAAGCTTATTGTTTTCAGATTTAAATGGGCAGGAAAGAAATTTTAAAATAGAGATTCTAAATTAGTAGTCTGGTAAAGAGACTAGTAAGAGTCTCCCAGAAGATACTATGGCCAATGTGCTTATGCAATTCAAGGGGACTCTTTGAATTACAAGTCATTAGATAGACCGTTTCACTGTTTCTTTTTATTAACCTCCCTCAGGTCTAGAATTTACCATGAGGCTGAGTTAGTTTTAAGCATGACTTTGAGTTTTTTATATCTTACTACTTATATATGTCTCTCAAAATTCTGTGAATGCTGAATATGTACATATTTATGTTATATACTAGGATTTATGATGTATATTACTTATTTTTATACATTTAATTTTAATTATTTTTAGTTGAAACATTTATTTTTCCTCTAGTGTATATCCTTTCTTATATAAATTATAAATTATTGGTCATGTAGCTATATTTTTTATTTTAAATTTATAATGGGATATTTGTTTATCATCAGGACAAATGTAATCTTTGATAATTGTACATATACATGCAAACACACAAACCTAATGTGTATTGGTCATCTAAGGGTAATTAATATGTTTGTGTCTTTGTTAGAGTTTTGTTGCTGTAAAAACATGAATGAAGGAAACTTGGAGATAAAAGGTTTATTCTAGCATACAGTTCTCAGTTTATAGTTCATCATAGAAGTAAGTCAAGCAGGAACTTGGGGGCAGGAGTTGAAGCAAAGGCCATAGAGTAATGCTGCTTACTGGCTTAGTCCTCATGATTTGTTCAGCGTACATACCTGTAACATCCATGATCCCCTGCCCAAGTGTAGCATGATCTATAGGTAAAATGGGCCATCCTAGATCAATCATCAATCAAGAAAATAATCCACCTATTTTTCCATGGGCCAATCAGTTGGGAATACTTTCTCAATTAATGTTTTCCTCTCAAAATGACTCTAAGCAGTGTCCAGTGGACATAGAAAACCTAGCAAGCACAAACTGGGTCTTCCCTCTTCACTCATGGGTGCTATTAATTCAACCTTAACCTTAAAATTTTATCCTGTGCATTTAGTTAGCATATATCCAATATATTATTTTCAGATAAATGTCTTATATTACTTTAACTTGCTGTGCCTTAGAACACTACAATTTTCACATTAAGTCACCATTTTTCTTTTCATGTCCCTTTCTTGTCCTGTAATTTGCCAGTACCCAATAACTACCATAACCACCATCATCTGTAATATTAATGAAGTTTAGATTTCATAGCCAATGCTTTTCATTTTTTTCCTGACTTATTTCTTCACAGTCTAATGTCTACCAGGTATATTTATATTGTCAAAATGGCACTTTTAGGGGTAAAAAAGGAAGACTCAGTGTTTAAACCTACTTTCTACTCTTCTACAAGACTCAACCATGGTCCAAATCAGGATACTAACAAGCAACCTTCTGTAACTGCAGCTCTAAGTTATGCTACAGTGCCCTTACCTCCATAAGCACCTACCTTTAAATGTACATACTCCATAGGTTCATGGATATGCTTGCACACACATATATGCACACATTAATTAGATAAAAAAATTAAAAATCTTTTAAGAGAAACATTCTTTACACAGTTTTTAAATACTGGGAAATTTAATTGTTTATATGATATATCATCTGGTTATGAAAAATTTAGTTTAATATACTTCCTGATTGTGTGAATGTTTCTGAGGTAAACATGTGAGTACAGTTTCTTTTTATATGCCATTTGATTTTCTCAGGAATTCAAACAGAGGTAGCCATGCTAAGATATTCAACACTAGTAATTCTATTTTCTTGAGGAAATTCCATGGTGTTTTCCATGTCTATACTATCTTTCATTCCTTCTGATGAATAAGTAAAGATTCATTTATCATATATTCTCAAAAGCATTTACCATCTCTTGGTTATTGTAGAAGTTAGCTGGTTGAGAAGACAGGGTAATACAAACTGGACAAAATGGGAAAGGATAAAAGGATATATACTAAAAGATTAATGAAAAAATAGGGTACATTGGAAAAGAGACCTTCAAGCATATTTATAATAAATAGAAAAATACATATATTCTTTAAAAGATTAAACCATTCATCAGCTCCCCAGTGAAAGATTTTAAAGATTTTTAAATATGTACATCAGTTTTGAACCATGGCAATGCCTACTTTTAATTACGAGTTGCTTCTAGTAGATTTCATTTGGTCCCAGCCCTTGAAATTGCAGGGACTTGTACAGACAGCTTTCAAATTATCTTGGAATGTTATCAAAGAAAACTAGAGAAAACTTACAGCTTGATTGCATTGTAAGTAGTAAATAACTTTTAATGTTTTTCTCAGTAAGGGAATGGTTTCTGCTTTATTATAAATACCTCTGAATACATTTAACCTCATGGCCATGAGACTCATTTACTGACATATGCTATACAGTTGCCTCCTATGGCTTACATACTTTAGGATACTAGCTATGTACTTATTTTTTTTTTTTTTCGGAACTGGGGACCGAACCCAGGGCCTTGCGCTTGCTAGGCAAGCGCTCTACCACTGAGCCAAATCCCCAACCCTAGCTATGTACTTATAAAGGTAGTTTCAGCACCATAGGATTCCTTAGAATACCCACAATTGATTAGTTCATTTCTTATTTGGCATATTATAAAGGGTTCTGTGTGTGTTGGAGGAGGTCGATGTGGGTTTTGTTTTTGTCTGTTTCACAACTGCTTATACTTCTGAACATTTAATCTAGTTTCCAGAACTGTTTTTCTCCTAAATTCCTTTTTATGTCTACATTTTAATGTTCTATTTGCCCCAAGGATTGAAGATGAGATGGTACAAAGCATGAAATTTTAATGAATATCTTAGAAGTTTTTCAAATAAATGGTTTATTTTTGTTGTAAAATAAGTTCCTTGGTCTGAATTAAGACACAAAAGAAAGTCAAAATGAGAAAAAGTTTTAGTTCTTATATTTTGAAAAAAAAAACTGTTATTTTAGTGTTCCTGGTTGGATAGTATTGAATCTATCTACAGAATGTTAATGATATTGAAAATGTGATATTTCTTTTAAGATCAAGGTAAATTTATGAAGTTCATTTGGAGCATTAAAAGGCAGTTGTGAACCATGGAGATTTCCTAAGGTAGTTATCTCAAGAAATGTGGTAAGATACATGTGTCTCATTTTGGAAACTATTTGATCAGACTGTTATGAATCTAGGCAGAACACATTGAATTGTTTTTAGGCTATCTGCTGTCTACACATGTATCCTACATGATGGGAGAAAAGTTGTAGCCTAAAGATAAAAACACAGGAGGCTACACTGAAGACCATTTAGTCCAGGGTTCTATCTATCCCATAATTGTTGGACCCATTTTGCACCCATCTGTCATTTTTCTCCTTTCTGATATTGTAGCATTTTCTTGATTGTAATATGAGACATAAATAAAAGCATGTTTATACATTATATTAAAAGGATAGAGTCCCTTTTTCTTCTATACTGAGATGTTGTGTTCGACCTATCATTTTCTGGAGATACACCATCAATTTCCAAGGTATAGGATGGACAGTGAGTAATAGCAGTGCTACCAGAGAGATGGATAAGCTATTATAGCCTAGCAGTTCTCTGTTTCTGGCATTTGACATCACTCAGAAGTTAAGAATCTGTGGAGTTTCCAGAGTGAAACAACTGCATGGCAGGATGCAAAGCCATCTCAAATTTGTGTAAAAGGGGGGAAATGTTTTCTTCTGTTCACACAAAGGCTTATAGAAAACTAACAAATACAGTGGATTGATCAGATTACACATCTGAAATTACATCTGAAAATTATTGTTATTATTCAAGTATTTTATGTCAAGAAATTATAGCATAATCAATTATGATTTACAGTCTGAGTTGGTTAAGTGAATGCCTGTTTTTGAGGGTGTTGCTATATTTGATCAAATATATAGACTTAAAATAGTGTCCCTCTCAATACAGAAAGCAGTAGAGTAAAACTATTTTAATTATTACTTTGTAATAGTCAGTGTTGATTGTCAGATTGTCAGGATCTGAGGTCGTCTAGGAGACCAGTCTTCAAGAAAGCCTGTGTGGGATTATATTCATTAAGTTCACCCTCTGAAAACGATAACAAAACTTTTTAATAGGTGTATCATTATGTGGTGTCTCATTTTAACTGTAGGCAGGAACATACCTTAGGCATGCATACCTTGCACAAGTGGTGAAAGGCAATTGACTACTAGTGTTCATTGCTCTCTGATCTTGACTGTGGATGTCATGTGACCATGTGTTTGACACACTTGGCAGTCTCATTTTCATGATGTTATCCTTTTCACGATATGATAATGTGAGCTAAACTAAATCTTTCTTCCACAAATATGTCAGAGTACTTTATCACAGCCGCTGGAATAAAAACTGAGAAAACATTCATGTAAAATGATGGAAAAATGTATTACCATTCTTCATATCAGTGTGTTGGTCTCATGGTTGAGGGATATTTTATGAAATAATTAAATAATGAAAAGGGTGGGAAGAAAGCATTGGAACCTGGAGCCTATGTGAAGGCAATGGAATCCACAATTGTATGTCTAACATGCAGCTCTGGGGATAGCCCTAATGGATGCAAGGGCATTTTAATTGTTCATCTCTAACCCCAGATATAAAAATACATTATAATACTATATAAAATATAATACAATGTGAGTACTGGTCATGTTCTATAGCTCACTCTACATAAAATGAATTAGGAATATCTGCATGATACTAGTATATAAAATTTAAGTCACACTAATATTTATGGTCCTTTGGGAGTACAGTTTCCCTGTTGGCCAGATCTGGATCATGAATAATGAAGAAGGTGGATGAATGAGCCCACTGCTCTGAATCCTACTGCAAGTTCAAAGCATTGCTGTACATCAACCTAAGGAGATTATTAGGCTGACTAAATATTTTTGTAGATAGCATATAAAGGTTCTACACTTGGTAATTAGTCATTCAACTGACAGGCATTGAATAAGAACCTACAACATAGCCTTTTTAGTGCCAAAAACAGAAGTTGGTTCATCTACATGTTACCATATGGGTAGGTAATTCTATGCAGGAAGCAAGTTCACATTTTATATCACAAAAGTATGATCAGAGATGGCAAGCATTCTTTTTTCTCATAATATTTTATTGGATTTTTTTATTTTCATATCAAATGTTATCCCCTTTCTCAGATTCCCATCCATAAACTCCCTGTCCCATCCCACTTCCCCCTCTCCCTCCTTCTATGAGCCTGTTCCCCCACCCATTCACCCACCCCTTCCTGCCTGACATTCCTCTGCACTGGAGAGTTCAGCATTGACAGGAAAAGGGCAATGGCAAGCATTCTTATCTCAGTTGAGACCTCTGTGAGTAGAGTTGTTTAGAGCACTAACCTTCTTAATAAAAGTGGTTGTATCTTCTGTAATTGAAGATCAGTTGACTTAATCATTAAAAAACAATCAAGAGAAGCATAAGTCATATACACACTCTCAAAGGACTTGTACATCTAAAATGCAATCTTAGTCATAGAGAGTGTGAAAGCAAAGAGTTTAATTGTGTCAATGATGATCATCACTGTGGGGAGGAAAAATCCTGTACAAATTCTCATTATTTGGAGTTAGTGTTCTCCCAATGGGGGCCAAGAGTTCTAGATTTTTAATAAGGAGGAGGAGTGGGTGTAAGAGGAACCAATGAAGGTGGAAGAGGCAGGAGGAAGAGGAGTAAAGGAAGGGGGAGCAATAAATAGAGTAGAGATATATAGGCCAAGCAGCAGGGGGAAATGATGAGAGGAGACAAAAACATGAAAAAACAAGAGAAGAAATGAGGATAAAGGAGTTGAGAAAAGGATGGAAAAGAGGTGGAGCGGCAGAATGGAAGGAAGTTACATCAGAATAGTTATAACTTCACTGGTGACACTATCTCAACTGACCATTACTCTTATTTATTTGATGTTTCTTATACTAATTTACTGCCAAAGAATATTGCATATGTAGATGGGGGAAATGTTAGAGTGCAATTGCAATGCATTGGGAAGGAGGAATGATTAGAGCGCAAGCAAATGATCATGGCACTATATCCCTAGGGTTTCGGCCAAAACTGTTTCCTTGCTGTCTACTTTGGCATGTGATTGTGTGGCTCAAGCCTAGCGGTCAGGCCAAGTGCTTTCTGTGTGTTTGTTTTTTTCTATAAACATGGAAGATAAATGGACAGCTGGATTCTTAAAGAATATTCTAGGAAAGTTGAGGAGTAGATATATGAAATGAAGGAGTATACAAAGGACATAGAAGAAGAATTTAGGAATCAGGCTTGGTGGCAGGGTTCTAGAGAAATAATTTTTCACTGGACAAGAGTTGTAGGATACGAAGATGAGCATTTAAAATAAACATGTTTTAAAATAATACTGTGGGCATCCTTTTGCTATTTATAATGACGTTTGAATTCTTTTCCAATATATTCTGCATATAAACCCTAATTCCTTCTATTATAGAAGATTTTTCAAATTAGATGATAAAGAAACTTTAGAATCTTATCCTATTATGAAGGCAATGTGAAGAGGAGATCTATGGAAAGAATTGGAGGCTACAATTGAAGCAGAGAGCACATTTTCACTATGAATACATAAAGCATCCTTTGGGCATATGTACTAGGCTGCAAGGAATTACTTCTAGTGGTCAACAAGAAAACACATTTTGCCCCAGGTAGTAAAGGTGGTCTTTGTAAAAACACTGTTAATTTTCCTTAAGGTTGAGTGGTATCAGTCTAGATTGTTAGCACTTGACACTGGGACAAGGCATTCCAGAATAATTCTTTTCAAAGCACTAACAAATTAATGAACATTAATGTACATTGCCTTTTCTCTTAGACAAAATTCCTTGAATATTTTCTCCGTCAGAGATAGAAGGCTATCATTACACTTCCTGCCTTAGGTTTAAATTTAGATACTTGTCATTTATTGAAAATAAATCTTCTAACTATATAATTCATAGAAATATTTAATTGCATATAATATAAAAATCAGAATGAAAGAATTTTAGCTCTTCTAGACTCAGAAGTTTTCTGATATACACATTAGTGTGATGAGAACTACAAACTTACTTGAATTTAAGGACCTCAGGACCAACATGTATGTTTGCTAATCTTGCATCATAAGATTTTTCTGGCTTAAACTTCTAAGAGATAAATGTAAAGAAAAATCATAGGCACTTTTGGAAGGGGAAAGGTCTATACTCAAGTTAAGTAAAATATAATTGGCAATACTCTTAAGAATGGCATGTCAAAGTTTTCGTACTTCAAAAATGTAGAAGATATAGGTGTAGAATTATTGCTTCTGTCATTTTTTTGACCCAATTGGTAAGATATAATTGCCCACCTAAACATACGAAGCCCAGTACCATCCATCCCTTAAGAACATTTGTAACAACCTATAAAGATACAGCATGGAATCTTAATGTCACCCACCATATTGTCCTGCCACGGCTTCTCTCTCTCCCTCTCCTCTCCTCTCTGTTCCAGTCTCCTCTTCCTTCAGACTTCTCTCCCACCCATCCTTCCTTCTCTTCCAGTGAAAGGCTTCCTTCTATCCTGTACCTGCCCCTTACCTGTATTTTACAAATTCAATGGGGAGAAGTTTCTGGTGAAGTCACCTGATTCCTGAGTATGTGACTAGGCAGTTGTCCTTGGGACAGTAGAATTAGCATCAAAATACAGATAACTACAGGGCAAACCACATTTCCCCCTTTTTGTACAGTTATAAAGCCTTTTCACTTATATGTAAATTGAGTCCAATTATTACCATTCTGCAATTTATAAAGCATATGATATACTCAACACCCAGTCCATCACTAACATTTAGTTATCCATTCCAGCTTAAGAAAGGCTTAAAATTTATATTATATCTTGGCTAGCTTGTATACTATCTGATAACTATTCAATAAAATATGTATATTCAGAGTTAAACAGCCTGATAGGCTATAAGACTATAATCAGTCTTCAACCCCATCAGAAATCTGAGAATGACCAAATATCTATATACATAGGAAGCCTAACATGGCTTCTAAAACTGAGAGGTTGTAGAGACAAACCTCCACTAGCACAGTCCCCTGTTAGCAGCAGGTGAGTGCAAGTCTTCAGCCTTCTGGCCCAAAATCAACTGACAGACTTATGAAATGTAATTTTTTTTTTGGAAAAGGCTTTGAATATATGCCTATTCTTTTTGAAATGTAAATTTTGAAGGGCTGATCACTCTGTCTTGGCAGAGTTTACCAGTTAACTATTCTGCATAATTTTTTCTTTTCTGAATAGTATTAGTCTACAGATGAAACAGGCAGTTTTGTCTAGTGGCTGCCTAGCCACAAAATATTGCCTCATCTGGATGTAGACATGTTCAAATTCTTCGTTAAATCCACCAAAGGGGAACTGTTAGGAGCAGGTATGTCTCAATAAAAGACAAAAAACTTTAAATCTCAAATTTTGTAGATTTCTGATGTTTTTGAAAACCATCTACCTATATAAGACAATCTGTACTGTTGTCTTTATATCTTAACAATATCTTGAAAGTACTCTCACAAAGTCAGCAATATGTTTGCTATTTGGCCCTTAATTTACATATGTAATCAACTGAGAAGTTTGTAATGACATCAATAGAAGGACTGGCTCTAAACCTTGTACTTTTAAACTTTTAACAAATAAATTCTATATCAAAGCAAAGATATGATTTTAGCTTAGTTAACAAATGAGATTATGATTGTATAACCCCATCTAGCTAATTCCTCCCTGTTAAATGACAACCATTTCTAAATTCCTCATAAAATCAACTTTAGGATAACCACTTTCAGCCCCCGAAAGTCCAGGAAATTGGGACAACGACTCCTCTATAACTTCTTCAAGCTGTACATGGGTATTGAGATATCCTTGAGGGTAGGGGGTAGGAAGAATGAAGCAAATGCTGTAGCCGATGTGTCCAGACTGGACCTAGCTGAAAATCTGTGAGACCAGGAATCCCAGTAGGCACATTCTGTAAAATACTACTCTCAAGACAAAAGTTTAGAATGGAGATATCTTTTTGTCTGATTCTCCTGAATAAATGTTTCTGGCGGTCTACGTCTATCAAATCTGATCAGTATGACTCTGTGAGGTTTCCAGAGCCTAATCACACTTTTTAAAGATACAAAGACAAAATCTTTCTCCCAGAATATTGTGTTCCTTAGTCTGTAACCGGAAAAGCTTGTATCTTGCACTGTCTCCTAGAGTAATAATATAACCATAAACTCAAAGTCACACCCATTATGAAGATTAAGTACTTTTTTAAAAAAGGAAGTGAGCTAAACAATGAGCTTGATAGGCTTTTCTACTCTGTGATATCAGGAAATTAACCCAAAATTCCTGTGGAGCCCATGGTAAGAGAATCTGAGCTTCCTGTTGTGGTAGATATAAAAATAAACACAAACCCTCGCTAGTCAGCATTGACGAGCCATATGGATTTACAGGGGTAATTCATAAAACAAACCAAATACCTTCTATCAATTCCAATATCAATAAGCAACATAACAAACCAGGATTTTAGTCCAAAATATATCCATCTGTTAAGCTCTCTACCCAGAGCCACAGATTTTTATTTAACCTTAATAACTTCTATAATATATATCTGCATTCACTCTGCCTGGTGTAACAGACATTCATCACAACTCTCTACTTGGAAGTAGTGATTAATTTTTTCCTATCTAAGTTTTGAACCATGGATGAAAATCCCCACCTGTTCCATCCATTTGCCTATGAAATTCATAAAGTCATTGTTTTTGATAGCTGAGTAATAGTCCATTGTATAGATGTTCCAAATTTTCTGTATCCACTCCTCTGTTGAAGGACATCTGGGTTCTTTCCAGCTTCTGGCTATTATAATTAATGCTGCTATGAACACAGTGGATCACGTGTCTTTGTTATATGTTGGGGTATCTTTTGGGTATATGCCCAAGAGAGGTACAGCTAGGTCTTCAGGTAGTTCAATGTCCAACTTTCTGAGGAACCTACAGACTGATTTCCAGAATGGTTGTACCAGTCTGCAATCCCACCAACAATGGAGGAGTATTCCTTTCTGTACATCCTCGACAGCATCTGCTGTCACCTGAGTTTTTGATATTAGCTATTCTCACTGGTGTGAGGTGAAATCTCAGGGTTGTTTTGATTTGCATTTCCCTTATGACTAAAGATGTTGAACATTTCTTTAGGTGTTTCTCCGCCATTCGGCATTTCTCAGGGGTGAATTCTTTGCTTAGCTCTGAACCCCATTTTTAATAGTGTTATTTGTCTCCGTGCTGTCTAACTTCTTGAGTTCTTTGTATATTTTGGATATAAGCCCTCTAACAGTTGTAGGATTGGTAAAGATCTTTTCCCAATCTGTTGGTTGCTGTTTTGTCCTAACCACAGTGTCCTTTGCCTTACAGAAGCTTTGCATTTTTATGAGATCCCTTTTGTCGATTCTTGATCTTAGAGCATAAGCCATTGGTGTTTTGTTCAGGAAATTTTTTCCAGTGCCCATGTTTTCAAGATGCTTCCCCACTTTTTCTTCTATTAGTTTGAGTGTATCTGATTTGATGTGGCGGTCCTTGATCCACGTGGACTTAAGGTTTGTACAGAGTGATAAGCGTGGATTGATCTGCATTCTTCTACATGCTGACCTCCAGTTGAACCAGCACCATTTGCTGAAAATGCTATCTTTTTTCATTGGATGGTTTTGGCTCCTTCGTGAAAAAATCAATTGACCATAGGTGTGTGGGTTCATTTCTGGGTCTTCAGTTCTATTCCACTGGTCTATCTGTCTCTGTACCAATACCACGTAGTTTTTATCACTATTGCTCTGTAATACTGCTTGAGGTCAGGGATAGTGATTCCTCTGGAAGTCCTTTTATTGTTGAGGATAGTTTTAGTTATCCTGTTTTTTGTTTTTTTGTTTTTTTTTTTTTTTTTGTTATTCCAGATGAATTTGGAAATTGTTCTGTCTAACTCTCTGAAGAATTGGATTGGTATTTTGATGGGGATTGCATTGAATCTGTAGATCGCTGTTGGTAAAATGGCCATTTTTACTATATTAATCCTGCCAATGCATGAGCATGGGAGATCTTTCCATCTTCTGAGATCTTCTTCAATTTTTTTCTTCAGAGGCTTGAAGTTCTTAACATACAGATCTTTCACTTGCTTGGTTAAAGTCACACCGAAGTATTTTATATTATTTGGGACTATAATGAAGCGTGTCATTTCCCTAATTTCTTTCTCGGCTTGTTTCTCTTTTGTGTAGAGGAAGGCTACTGATTTATTCGAGTTAATTTTATACCCAGCCACTTTGCGGAAGGTGTTTGTCAGGTTTAGTAGTTCTCTAGTGGAACTTTTGGGATCACTTAAATATTCTATCATATCATCTGCAAATAGTGATATTTTGACTTCTTCTTTTCCAATCTGTAAACCAGGGAACTGAGAACGGGACCCCCGTTGAAGGAATCACAGAAAGGACTAAAAGAGCTTGAAGGGGCTTGAGACCCCATATGAACAACAAGGCCACCAAGCAGAGCTTCCAGGGACAAGCCACTACCCAAAGACTATACATGGACTGACCATGGGCACCAACCTCATAGGTAACAATGAATAGCCTAGTAAGAGCACCAGTGGAAGGGGAAGCCCTTGGTCCTGCCAAGACTGAACCCCCAGTGAAGTGAACGTGATTGTTGGGGGGAGGGCAGTAATGGGGGGGAGGATGGGGAGAGGAACACCCATATAGAAGGGGAGGGAGGGAGTTAGGGGGATGTTGGCCCAGAAATCGGGGAAAGGGAATAACAATCGAAATGTAAATAAAAATACCCCAAGTTAATAAAGATGGAAAAAAATTAAAAAAAAAAAAAAAAAATCCCCACCTAATTCAGGTAATCTCTTTACTCTCTTCTTTCTAAAAACAAACTTAACCACCTTTTAATAATACCTGTAATTAAGAAGTAGCTTGTCTAACTATGATTTCAACCCAAAATTCCCGTGGAGCCCATGTTAAAAACAATATGAGTATCCTGAAAGTCTTTCTAAACAACTTTCTTTAAAAAGCAGCTTTTAATCTCTAACTCTCTGAGCTGCCATTACTTATCACACAGCCTGGGATCTACAGCCTGCCAGTCCAGGCTACTTCTCTGTTTCTTTGTTAAATTCCCACACTTGAGATAGCACATGACTTAGCATGGCGCTGGTCTCCTCTTATTTAGAAAATAAAAACTTTCTCTCAACTCTCAAGATTACTAGTGGATTCTTGCCCATCACATTGGTTCACCATGTGTTGTTGTAAAAATATAAAAAATAAAAAAAAGTATTATTGTCTTTTACCCTGTTAGGTCCAGCACCGAGGTGCCCCAAGATATCTGCTAGCTATCTTGGCGGAATCACATCCCAAATCCTGGGCAGTCCAGTGTCTCCTGTAGCCGCACACTTTGCTACATTCAAATCGTCACATAAAAGAACACACGGCACAATAATCTTTGACCCAATTGGTAAGATATAATTGCCCATCTAAACATACAAAGCCCGGTACCATCTATCCCTTAAGAACATTTGTAACAACCTGTGAAGGTACAGCATGGAATCTTAAAATTACCCACCATATTGTCCTGCCATGGCTTCTCTCTCTCCCTCTCCTCTCCCTTCTATCATTTCTTAAAGCAGTTATGGCCTTAACGCTTAATAGAAGGCTAACATGGTTTGCACAAAAAGTGATGATTTCCCTCCCCTGAATGGCAATGAAATTACTTCTGTTTAGTAAATTTGTTATGTCATCTTATAGTGAAAGCCGAAAATGCCCTTTGTTTATATTTATTTTAAAAAAAGCTTTCCTATATGTACCCTTGAGAATAGATTTTGAAGGAATGATGTAAGATGACAAAATATTTGAATGGTACAATAGATGTAAAATAATTCAGTTTAAAAGAAACTTTTTTTTACAATAAATGTTTATTTGAAATCAAATGAGTTTGTACATAAAGTTCAATAATATTAAAACCAAAAAACTGAAAAACAAAAAATAAAATAAAGCCATACAAACAAACAAACAAAAAAAAGTAAAGGACAAGAAAAGACAGATTGTTCCATTCTCTTAGAACCAGTGCAAAATAGGTACAAAGTAAGAGTGAGAATGTTTCTCTTTCCAGCTTCAGCAGTCAGTTAGAGATGCTATGCAAGATAACACAATGCACAACTTAAGTAGCAGACATTTCTTTCTCAAGGTGGAGGACGATAAAAAGCCTCTGTCATTGTGCCTGTTTATTGGGTCCTTGTTTACTGGTATTTTCTTGATATATCCATACTCAGTTTCTTGTTGTGGCCACATGTGATGGGGAGGAAGGAAACAAAACACTATTGCCTCTTCTTGTAAGAGTTGTTATGTTCATGAGGTTTCTACCTTTATAGCATAATTGCAATATGTAGCCCTAGCAGTCTAGTATCATTGCACTGTGAAGTAGGATGTTCAAAAATTACAATATGGGCATATATCATTCAGTTCATATCATCAAGCCTCACAGATCTGAGTAGCAGTATATCAGTAAACAGACTGTTACCAGCTACGTCATCCATTTGTGTTTCCAAGAAGAAGAAGATCTTTTCTCTTACTTCATAAGTTCTGACTCTGTTCCTTGTAAATTGGTTAATATAAAAATATTATAATTAATATATAATGTATATTAAATTATAATGTATACATAATAAAGTGGTAATTAATTTTTACACAATGCCCTGCATAGAAAGTAAAAACTAAATATTCCAATTAAGCGAGATATGATTTTATACATAAACTCAATTTAATGTAACTAATATGTATTTATGTTTAAAGGTGACTAGTTGGAATAATTTAATCTGGGCGGGGCTCTAATTTGCTGTCTCTCTGTAACTGTTAATAGTCTACAGGTCTACAGTTGGTGGTAGGGCCCTTTGAGGAATCTCTAATCACATTGACATGTCAACTGATCAGCTATCTTTCATTCTGACAGTCCTGTGAGATTTACAGCTTTTTGTGATTTTATAAGTGTATATATAGAAGACAGCAGATTTTCTGGCTCTCTGGCTCCTTTAACAATTCTGCTCCATCTCCCATATGTTGCCAGAGACTTACATATAGTATATTGGTTTCAGATATATCAGTTGGTGTGGGAAACCTCAATGTCTGTTGCTTTTTGTACTTTGAACAGTCTATTGTGGACCTCTCTTATAGTCTCATCAGCTGAAAAAGGAACCCTTTTCAATGGGGGATGAGAGCTGCAAGTCTCTGTGAATATGAATGTGTTTTTAGAAGTGAATTATTTACATGGAAATGAGAGCTTTTCCTTAAGGTCTATGACCTCATTTATCATTGGTAGTAGATTAAAAGTTTAATACAAAGTGTCAATTCACTCCTCAGGATCACATGTTAAGTCTTATTTGATAGCTGTTGATTATCTTCAAGATATAAATGTCACTATTTAATCATAAGCTATATGTTGGCAGACTGGCCACTGATATGGTACAAGTTGTTTGTAAAACCTTTACAAACAATGCATAAGTTATTCCATTTCGAATGTTTGCAGTGCTTTTCCTGGTTTTGATTGTTTTCTTGTTTTAGGTAAGTGGTCTCACATTTTTGTAGCCAAGATTGGATGGAAACTGACTTTGTATTCAAAGTTGGAATTGAAATTGTCATAGTCTTTTTATTTCTGCCTTACGAATACAGAGATGAACATAATCTACCAATACTGATCATGATTTTTCTTAGAATGTGTGAAGGCAGTGTAGAGAGATGACAAGATGAAGGATAATTGTGGTAAATTGAATATATGTGGGGTATTTTATTGATAGTGAATATTAAGATTTTTTCTATATTCTTCATGATATTATCCATGTCCATTACAGAAAGCTATTCTCTCTCACTTTTTCGAAAGAGGGAAAAACCAGCCCAAGGGAAAATCTTTGCCCTAGTGAAAATATAAAGGAGTTGCAAGGATCATGATCCTGCGCAATAGCATGAGCTGCACTGCACGGCCTCTGCCTTAGGAAATCCTATGAACAAAACAAGCCAAACCACAACCTACAAGTAGAAAGTCAGTGGCTATCAAACTAAAAATTACTATGAAAGAATGTAGCTAATAAAATCCAGGTTGCAGGAGATTGAGGCAACAATCAGATGAAGGATAACATTATATACACTTCTACTTTTGGTCCTAGGACAAAGAAATGCCTCACTAATCTCGAAAGTGTTATTATTGTTTATCACAGTTTAGCTCTCCCATGATATACAGGGCCTACATTAAAGTGGAAATTCAAATCAGAATTTATACTTAATAGAAACTACTTGATCATAAATACCTTTCAATTTATTTTGAAACTCGTATTCTTTAAGGTGTATATGTGTTCTGCTAGAATGTATGTTTATACAGACTATTGTCAGACAATAAGTGAGTTTCACAAATGTTGTCTTCCTGGAAGGTACGTGTTCCTTTACAGTATAGTAAAGTCTTTTCAGGATGCAACAGTGTGATATCCAGAGAAATGAGGTACATAGCTGAATGGTGAGATACAGCACTGTACCTGGAACCAAGCAGCACATAGGATCCTAGTGGCTGCTAGGTTAAGGTTAAAGACCTCCGTTCTGTGTCTTATATCTCAATTGCCTTCACTTGAGAGAGCTTGGGGGAGTTGAGGTTAATTAAGTTTGATGATCCTCCTACAGGTTTGCCCTCCTCCTCAGCTGCCTCCAGCTTTTCCCAAATTCAACCAGAGGTGTCAGCAGCTTTTGTTCATTGGTTGGGTGCACATACCTGCATCTGAATCAGGTGGTTGTTGGGTCTTTTGGAGGGCAGTCATGATAGGTCCCTTTTTGTGAATGCCCATAGCCTGAGTAATGGTGTCAGGTCATGGGGCCTCTCGTTGAGCTGGATCCCACTTTGGGCTTGTTGCTGGACCTTCTTAAACTCAGGCTCTTCTCCATTTCCATCCCTGCATTTCTTCCAGACAGGGAGAATTATGGGTCAGAGTTTTGACTGTGGGATAACAACCATATCCCAACTTGATGCCCTGTGTTTCTGCTGGAGGTGGACTCAAAAATTATGGTATTAAAGAATAAAGAATTTTAGAGAATTTAAGCTTTAGGTTTCTATAAATCATTTAGTGTCTGCTTGATAACATAACATAAGCTTTTTCAATACAATGTTCCTACCATTCAATATTTTGAATAAGCATCTCTGCAAACACAGCTCTCAAGTTGTAACAATCACAGTGAGGGCATACTAGTTGGTTTTGTTCTTCTCGAAGGAAATCTCCAAAATCCTTTTATTTATTTTTATAATTACCTAGGCTTATCTTTGTCAATGCATATAATTTACATTATTTACTTCTTTGTTATGTTTATTGATATTTTGTTCAATATCTTCTCTAGGAAACAGTCTGTTCAATTACATGTTTACAGTGTATATCTAGGCTCTAAATATTGAAGATCTAAACTGTTTTTGAAATTTTTAAGCCATTATTCAGCAGTGTGATCATTGTTATTTCAATAACAAATACAGAAACCTATCAAGATTTTTGTTTGTTTTCTAATAAATATATGGTACTTGGCTCTAATAATTACAAACAGAATTAAATAAAACTCTAAAGTTGACTGGGAGGACATTTTCTGTGGAAAAATTCCTTCAATGTGCAGACAATGAAGAAATCAGGAAGATAAAAATATCTAAAATATGATTCTTAATAAATGTTATACTATTTTTTTATAATTCACAGACTGTAATTTTAAAAGAAGCTTAAAATATTTACAATATAAAGTGTAAAATATTAAGACTTTTTTCTTTTAGAAGTTTAAATTCTAATATGCAGTTTATTGTCAAAAAACTACGAATTTAAGGATTGCATTTTTCAAAACATAGTGTAATGACCTCTGCAGTCTTTGCATTCCTGAGTAGCACTTGGTAGATAGGGATATCAATGTTTGGAATATCTGCAGCAAATAACATGGATCATTATTGATAACACCTTTTGCGAGGGGTATATGACTGGTGGACTATCACAACATTTATACATGGAGATAACAGGTGTCTCTCACAGATTGTGTCATGACAAGGCATTTAATATGAGGAGTGCTTTCGAATGTAAAAAGGAAAAGTCTGAATTACTCTCTCTCAAATACCAAAACTTAAAAAAAATGAAACAGAATAAGGTATTATAATGAAGTACAACAATTCTCCCCCTCTTATACGGCTTCCTCCAAGCTCTGAGTCCAATTTAGACTCTGCACAATTCCTGCCTGTGGGTCTCTGCACCTGCTCCCATCTGCTGCCAGAGGAAGCTTCTCTGAGGAAAACTGAACTCAGTAGAATATCATTAGAAATAATTTTGTGTATGTGGTTATCGGTCATTGTCTGTTAGAGGCCTTAACTTTTCTGAAAAGGACATAGTTGGATGTTGAGGGAATGGTGGGGGGTCAGCTGGGAGATATGCGGAGGGAGAGGAAACTGCTAGGAATATTTATGAGAAAAGAATCTATTTTCAATTTAAGAAAGAAGCAAGACAATAAAGGAAATGGAAGGTAAACTATTTCTTTAAATAAAATATAGTACATCTGAGTGCTTCCCTGCGTGCAACTGTTTATGAAAATTCAATGTTGAACCTGCCAATTTTCTAATTTCTAAATGAAAAGCAAAATCTTATACTACCTTCCTTCTCTCCATTTCTCTTTTCTTGTTGTCCAGTCTGCTTTCCCAATTGATCATGGAACTCTGTCACTCCACGACTTGAACCAACTGTACTCATAGTCTCGTATTTCAACATGATTTTATCATCCTTATCATCATAATCACCATCATGAGCCTCCTCCTCCCCATCATCATCATCATCATCATCATCATCATCATCGTCAGGTTAAGTTTAAGTTAATATCAGATATTTTTCTCTTGATTGTTTTCCACTATTATTTTTAACTGAGAGTGTCATTGAATCTGAGGCACATGGTTTTGTTTAGACAAGACTGTCCATGGTGGTGGAAGGGTGTACTTGTTTTTATCATTTACTGCTCTGGTATTACAAACATAAGCCAATGTGCTCAGATTTTCTGAGAATTGCAGGAATACAATCTCAAGTCCTCGTGCTTAGACCACTGACCTGTCCCGTCTTCCCTGAGATTTTTTTTTTTTTTTTTTTTTTTTTTTTGGCTCAACTGTTGGGTAGTATGTAGAAGAATGCAAATCCATCCATTTTGGTTTTTTCTTTTGTTGTTTTTGTTTGTCTGTTGTCGTTGTTTTCTTTTGTTTTTTCAATCTTTCTTTCTTTAATTCTGTATTTAAAATATTTGCATTAAACTCACAGAATCGTTCAGTCCAGGTGGTCCTCTGAAGAAGGCAAGGACTCCCTTTCTTAAACCCCACAGCCACCTTTTTGTCAATCACAGAGGGTATCCTTCATCCACAGCCTACAAGAACTCTCTATTCTGCTGGCTGGATCTTTACATTCCTTTTGAATTACCATTCTGCCTCATCCTGCTCTTCAGTCTTTTACAGGATGGGGAAGAAAAAGGAGGCTCAAGACTGTGGGAGGTGCTAAATGACTTACAGCTTAGGATTTGGCATTTTCGGGTTCTCTCTGTTTCTCATTTCAGGATGTTTTGACTTTTCATTTTCTCTTCTGGAAAGCCATGATTTCCTACTAGACTGCTCTGCTTCTTCCAAGAACCCTGTTTAACACTTGGAGCTCAGCCTCCCAAAAAGTCACAGAGCTCCTTCCTAGAATACATACACATTCTCCTGTATGCCTGTAAGTCATTGTTTTTGTTTTTGTTTTATGAACACCAGCTACAGTTTTATAAACACTCAGGACTTGGGACGTAACTCTTGACTTTGTATTCTAGTGAAGTCTTTAGTCTTTTGTCTTACGCAGAACTACAGTTCACTTATTTACTTTGAACCACAGAAATGTTTAGCAGGAAACATGTTTGCAGTAATCCAAAGTAAATGCCACCTTTGGCTATACAAACAAGACACAAAGGTCAACTCCTGGAACACCTTTCTTTCTTTTCTTTCTCTCTTTTCTTTTCTTTTCTTTTCTTTCTTTCTTCCTTTCACTTTTTTTTGAACACTGCAAATCACATTTATTCAGAATCTTTTCTTTTGTTAAAAAAATTTTAGTGGATTCTCTCTCTCTCTCTCTCTCTCTCTCTCTCTCTCTCTCTCTCTCTCTCTCTTCTCTCTCTCTCTTGTATTGTGTATTTCTTACTTACACTTCATATGTTATTTCCTTTCTAGGTTTCCTGTTCATAAGCTGCCAAGCCCTGTCCCAACCCCTCCACTTCTATAAGGCTGGGGTAGGATTTGAATGGCCATTCCTACAGTCTCTACTCTAAATTTTGCCTCCTTTCCTCCTATGGATATTTTTGTTCTCCTGTTTAAGAAGGAATGAAGCATCTGCATTGTGGTCATCCTTCTTTTTGAATTTCATGCTGTCTGAGGATTGTATCTTGGGTAATTCTAGCTTTTGGGCTAATATCCACTTATCAATGAGTGCATCTCATTTGTGTTTTTCTGTGATTGGGTTACCTCACTCAGGATGATATTTTCCAGTTCCATCCATTTGCCTATGAATTTCATAAAGTCATTGTTTTTGATAGTTGAGTAGTATTCCATTGTATAGATGTACCACATTTTTTTAATCCATTCCTCTGTTGAAGGGCTTCTAGGTTCTTTCCAGCTTCTGGCTATTATAAATAAGGCTGCTATGAACATAGTGGAGCATGTGTCTTTGTTGTATGTTGGAGCATCTTTTTGGTATATGCTCGGGAGAGGTATAGCTGGGTCCTTGGGTAGTGAAATGTCCAATTTTCTGAGGAACATCCAGACTGATTTCCAGAGTGGTTCTACCAGTTTGCAATCCCACCAACAATGGAGGACTGTTCTTCTTTTTCCACATCCTCACCAGCATCTGCTGTCATCTGAGTTTTTGATCTTAGCCATTTTGACTGGTGTGAGGTAGAATCTCAGGGTTGTTTTGATTTGCATTTCCCTGATGACTAAGGATTTGAACATTTCTTTAGGTGCTTCTCAGCCATTCGATATTCCTCAGATGAGAATTCTATGTTTAGCTCTGTAACTCATTTTTAATAGGGGTATTTGGCTCTCTGGGGTCTCATTTCCTGAGTTCTTTGTATATTTTGGATATTATCCCTCTGTCAGATGTAGGATTGGTAAAGATCTTTTTCCAATCTGTTGGTTGCTGTTTTTTCCTAATGACAGTATCCTTTGCCTTACAGAAGCTTTGCAGTTAGATGAGGTACCATTTGTTGATTCTTGATCCTAGAGCATAAGCCATTGGTGTTTTGTTCAGGAACTTTTCCCTAGTGCCCATGTGTTGGAGACTCTTTCCCACTGTTTCTTCTATTAGTTTGAGTATACCTTGTCCTTGAGCCACTTGGACTTAAACTCTGTACAGGGTCATAAGAATAAATCGATTTGCACTCTTCTACGTGTTTTCCTACAGTTGAACCAGCACCAATTGTAGAAAATGCTATCCTTTTTTTTCATTGGATGGTTTTAGCTCCTTTTTTAAAGATCATGTTGACACAGGTGTGTAGGTTCATTTGTGGGCCTTCAATTCTATTCCACTGATTTTTCTCCCTATCTCTGTACCAATATCATACAGTTTTTATGGCTATTTCTCTGTAATACTGCTTGAGGTCAGGGATGGTGATTCCTCCAGAAGTTCTTTTATTGTTGGGAATAGTTTTCGCTGTCCTGGGTTTTTTTTATTCCCAGATTTGCAAGTTGTTCTTTCTAGCTCAATTCTAAAGAATTGAATTGGAATTTTGATGGGGATTGCATTGAATCTGTAGATTGCTTTTGGTAAGATTACCATTTTTACTTTAATAATCCTATCAATCCTTGAGCATGGGAGGTCTTTCCATCCTCTGAGATCTTCTTCAAATTCTTTCTTCATTGACTGGAAGTTCTTGTCATACAGATCTTTCACTTGGTTGCTCAAAGTCACCCCGGGGTATTTTATATTATTTGGGATTATTATGATGGGTGTCGTTTGCCTAATTTCCTTCTCAGCCTGTTCGGCCCTTGAGTAGGAGAAGGCTACTGATTTGTTTGAGTTAATTTTGTCCCCAGCCACTTTGCTGAAGTTGTTTTTCAGGTTTAGAAGTTCTCTGGTGGAACTTTTGGGGTCACTTAAATATACTATGCTATCATCAACAAATAATGATATTTTGACTTTTTCCTTTTCAATTTGTATCTCTTTGATTTTGTTTGTGGTTTAACTCCTCAAGCTAGTATTCAAGTACTATATTGAATGAGTAAGCAGAGCAAGGTCAGCCTTGTCTAGTCCCTGGTTTTAGTGGGATTGTTTCAAGTTTCTTTCCCTCTAGTTTCATATTGGCTACTCATTTGCTGTATATTGCTTTTACTATGTTTAGGCATGGGTCTTGAATTCCTAATCTTTCCAAGACTTTGACCATGAAGGGTTGTTGAAATTTGTCAAATGCTTTCTCTGCATCTCATTAGATGATCATGTAGAGGGTTTTGGTTTTGTTGTTGTTGTTGTTTTTTTTTTTTTTTTAGTTTGTTTAGATAGTGAGGGAATTATGTTGATGGATTTCCATATATTGAACCATCCCTGCATCCATGGGAGGAAGCCTACTTGATCATGATGGATGATCATTTTGATGTGTTCCTTGATTTGGTTTGCAAGAATTTTATTGAGTATTTTCGCATCAATTATCATAAGGGAAATTGGTCAGAAGTTCTGTTTCTTTGTTGGGTCTTTGTGTAGTGTAGGTATAAGCATAACTGTAGCTCTTAAAAAAATTGGGTAGTGTTCCTTCTGTTACTATTTTGTGGGAAATTTGGAGAGTATTGATATCAGATCATCTTTGAAGGTCAGATAGTATTGTGCACTCAATCCATGAGGTCCTCGGCTCTTTTTGGTTGAGACTTTTAATGACTGCTTCTATTTCTTTAAGAGGTATGGAACTGTTTAGATCATTTTTTTCTGATCTTGATTTAACTTTGGTACTTGGTATCTGTCTATAAAACTGTCCATTTCATCAAGATTTTCCTGTTTTGTTGAGTTCTGTAATAGGATCTAATGATTTTTTGAATTTACTTAGTTTCTGTTGTTATGTCTCCCTTTTCATTTCTAATTTTGTTAATTTGGATACTCTCTCCATGCCCTCTGTTTAGTCTGGCTGTAGGTTTATCTGTCTTGTAAATTTTTCAAAGAACCAGCTCCTGGTTTTGTTTTATTCTTTCTATAATTCTTTTGGTTTCTACTTGGTTGATTTCAGCTCTGAGATTGCTTATTTCCTGTTGTCTATGCCTTTTGGATGAATTTGTTTCTTTTTCTTTTAGAGATTTTAGTTTTACTGTCAAGCTGCTAGTATATGCTCTCTCCAGTGTATCATTGGAGACAGTCAGAGCTATGAGATTTTTTCTTAGTATTGCTTTCATTGTGCCCCATAAGCTTGGGTATTTTGTGCCTTCATTTTCATTAAATTCTAAACAATCATTAATTTCTTTCTTTATTTTTTCCTCGATCAAGTTATCATTCAGTAGAGAATTGCTTAGCTTCCATGTGTATGAGGGCTTTCTTTTGTTTTCATTGCTACTGAAGACCAGTCTTAATCCATGGTGATCTGACAGGATGCATGGGATTGTTTCTGTGGGAAATAATTACACAGGTGAAGGCAGGTACAAGATAGAATGAGGCCTGTCATTGGATGAGAAGGAAGGATGGGCAGGAGAAAAGTTTGAGGTAAGAGGAGGAGACTGGAACAGGAAGGTGGAGGAAGCTGCGGAGAGAACATGAAGGCTGATGTTAAGATTCCACTCTGTGTATTTATAGGCTTTTATGAATATTTTTAAGGGATGGATGTATATAGGGTTTTGTATGTTTAGGTGGGAAATTATGTCTTATCAATTGGTTCAGAGGTTATTGTGTTGTATGTTCTTTCATGTAGCCATTTAAGTTTAAGAGAGTGTATGTGAGCTAGAGGCACTGGGCCACCACAGAGTAGGGATGTGTGTTTCTGGCGTGCTGAAGCCTGCTTTGGGAACTAGATGGGTAGAGAGATTGCTGCCAGGCTTAGGGAGAAGCCTTTGGCAGTGTGATATGGGATAGAGCAAAGCAGGTGAGAGGCTTTGCTGACTAAGATGAAGATATCTACCAAATATCTTGGGGCACTATGGTGCTGGACCCAGTGGGAGATAAAAGACAGCATTTTTTAAAATAATTACAGCAATACTTTAAATCTTCTTGTGTCTGTTTTGATTTGTTTTTTGACCCATCATGAGGTCAATTTTTGAGAAGGTACCATGAGGTGCCAAGAAGAAGGTGTATTTTTTTTGTTTTATGATGAAATGTTCTGTAGATATCTGCTAAATCCATTTGGTTCACAATTTCTTTTTCTTTTTTTTTTTTTTCTGGGGCTGGGGACGGAACCCAGGACCTTGGGCTTCCTAGGTAAGCGCTCTACCACTGAGCCAAATCCCCAACCCCTGGTTCACAATTTCTGTTAGTTTCTCTCTATCTTTGTTTAGTTTCTGTTTCCATGATTTGTCCATTGATGAGAGTGTGTTGTTAACTCTCCCGCTACTATTATGTGAGTTGCAATTTGTGCTTTGAACTTTAGTAAGGTTACTTTTTTGAATGTAGGTGATCTTGAATTTGAAGCAAAGTTGTTGAGAATTTAGAGTTCATCTTGGTGGATTTGTCCTTTGATGAATATGCAGTGTTCTTCCTTATCTTTTTTGATAACTTTTGGTTGAATGTTCATCTTTTTTTCAGTATTCAAATAGCAACTCCAGCTTGTTTCTTTGGGATCATTTGTTTGGAAAACTCTTTTCTAGCCTTTTACTGTGAGGTAGTATCTGCCTTTGTCATTGAGTCCTGTTTATTGTATGTAGCCAAATGCTGGGTCCTCTTGTGTCCAGTCCGTTAGTCTATTTCTTTTTATTGGGTAATTGAGTCCATTGATGTTGAGACATATTAGGGACCAATGATTGTTTTTTCCTGTTGTTTTTGTGTTACAAGATAGCATTTTGTTTCTGTGGCTATCTTCTTTTGGGTTAGTTGAAAGATGATTACTTTCTGGCTTTTTCTAGGATACAGTTTCCCTCCTTGTATTGGAGGTTTCCTTCTATTATTCTTTTTAGGGCTAGATTTGTGGTAAGATACTGTGCAAATTTGGCTTTGTCATGGAATATCATGGCTTTTCTATCTATGGTAATTGACAGTTTGCTAGATATAGTAGCCTGGGCTGGCATTTGTGTTCTCTTAGGATCTGTATGATATCGTCCCAGGATCTTCTAGCTTTCATAGTATCTCTTGAGAAGTCCTGTGTGATTCTGAGAGGTCTGCCTTTATATATTTGACCTTTTTATCTTACTGCTTTAACATTCTTTCTTTGTTTTGTGCATTTAGTGTTTTGACTATTGTGTGATAGGACAAATTTCTTTTCTGGCCCAATCTATTTGGAGTTCTGAGGCTTCTTGTATGTTCATGGGCATCTCTTTCTTTAGGTTAGGGAAGTTTTCTTCTATAATGTTGTTGAAGATATTTACTGGCCCCTTTTAATTGGGAATCTTTGTTCTGTTCTATGCCTATTATCCTTAAGTTTGGTCTTCTCATTGTGTCCTGAACTTCCTGGTTGTTTTGGACTAGGATCTTTTTGAATTTTGAATTTTCTTTGATGTTTGTGTCAATGTTTTCTATGGTTATCTTCTGCTCCTGAGAGTTTCTCTTTTATCTGTTATATTCTTTTGGTAATGCTTGCGTCTATGACTCCTGATCTTTTCCCTAGGTTTTCTATCTCCAGGGTTGTCTCCCTTTGTGATATCTTTATTGTTTCTATTTCCATTTTTAGACCCTGGACGGTTTTGTTCAATTCCTTCACCTGTTTAGTTGATTTTTGTTTTTCTTCTTTAAGTGTTTCTACCTGTTTACCTATGTTTTATTGTATATCTTTGAGGGAATTATTCATGTCTCTTTTAAAAGTCCTCTAAAACCTTTACAAGTCTTGCTTTTCTGGTTCGTTGGGATATTTCAATACTGGAATGTTGTGTGAGTTGCTATTTTAATACTGAAACAAGGCTTGCTCTGGTTGGAGAACTGGGTTCGGATGATGACAAGTGGCCTCGGTTTCTGTTGCTTATTTTCCTGCCTTTCCCTTTCATCATCTGCTCATCTCTGGTGTTAGCTGGCCTTGCTGTTTCTGACAGTGGCTTGATCCTTCTGTAAGCCTGTGTGCCAACATTCCTGGAAGACCAACTTTCTCCCAGCTGCGTCTGGGTACAGAAAATTTTGGCACAGGTATAGGCATAATCTGGAAGGATCCTGTCCCAGACTGCTCTTCAGTTCCTATTTCCTGAAGGATCCAGATGGATTCCTCAGAGCAGAAATGGTGATCTCACCTCTGCTCTTGGGTGTGACAGCACTTCTGAGAAACCAGCTTTCTTCCAGTGTGATCTGTGTATAAAGAGCTGTGGTACAGGGCCAGCTCAGGGTGCAGACCAAAACTGTAAGAATCTTGTCCTAGATAGTTTTTTGAATCCCGTGTCCTTAGGGCTCCAGTTGGGTCCCAGAGAGCAGAAGTGTTGGTCTTACTTGTGTCAGCACTCCTGGGAGAGCAGCTTTTTCTCAGCAGGATCTTGGTACCGAGAACTATAGCATGGGATCAGCTCTGCGCATAGGTAGAAACTGGCATTCTTACTTTTTATTCCAAGTGGATCAAGAACCTCCACATAAAACCAGATATACTAAATCT
This sequence comes from Rattus rattus, assembly GCF_011064425.1. Classification (NCBI taxonomy): domain Eukaryota; kingdom Metazoa; phylum Chordata; class Mammalia; order Rodentia; family Muridae; genus Rattus; species Rattus rattus. Next base: position 35,970,775 of record NC_046166.1, read on the forward strand.
AATAGAAGAGAAAGTAACAAAGAGTGTCAAACACATTGGCACAGGGAAAAATTTTCTGGAACTGAGCAACAATGGCTCTGGTTCTAAGATCGACCATAGACAAATGAGATCTCATAAAATTGAAATGCGTCTGTAAGGCAAAAGATGCTGTCAACAGGACAAACTGGCAGCCTATAGAATGGGAAAAGATCTTTATCAACCCTATAACTGATAGAGACCTAATATCAAATATACAAATAACTCAAGTAGTTAGACTCCAGAGTACTAAAGAACCCTATTAAACATTGTAGTACAGAACAATACAATTTTTTTTTTTTTTATTTTTTTTTTTTTTATTAACTTGAGTATTTCTTATGTACATTTGGCAAACATCCCCTTCCCTCCCCCCTTCCTTGTGGGTGTTCCCCTCCCCACCCCCCCCATTGCCGCCCTCCCCGACAGTCTAGTTCACTGGGGTTCAGTCTTAGCAGGACCCAGGGCTTCTCCTCCACTGGTGCTCTTACTAGGATATTCATTGCTACCTATGAGGTCAGAGTCCAGGGTCAGCCCATGTATAGTCTTTAGGTAGTGGCTTAGTCCCTGGAAGCTCTGGTTGCTTGGCATTGTTGTACATATGGAGTCTCAAGCCCCTTCAAGCTCTTCCAGTTCATTCTCTGATTCCTTCAACGGGGGTCCCGTTCTCAGTTCAGTGGTTTGCTGCTGGCATTCGCCTCTGTATTTGCTGTATTCTGGCTGTGTCTCTCAGGTTCGATCTACATCCGGCTCCTGTCGGTCTGCACTTCTTTGCTTCATCCATCTTGTCTAATTGGGTGGCTCTATATGTATGGGCCACATGTGGGGCAGGCTCTGAATGGGTGTTCCTTCAGTCTCTGTTTTAATCTTTGCCTCTCTCTTCCCTGCCACGGGTATTCTTGTTCCCCTTTTAAAGAAGGAGTGAAGCCTTCACATTTTGATCATCCGTCTTGAGTTTCATTTGTTCTAGGCCACTAGGGTAATTCAAGCATTTGGGCTAATAGCCACTTATCAGTGAGTGCATACCATGTATGTCTTTCTGTGATTGGGTTAGCTCACTCAGAATGATATTTTCCAGTTCAACCATTTGCCTCACGAATTTCATAAAGTCGTTGTTTTTGATAGCTGAGTAATATTCCATTGTGTAGATGTACCACATTTTCTGTATCCATTCCTCTGTTGAAGGGCATCTGGGTTCTTTCCAGCTTCTGGCTATTATAAATAAGGCTACGATGAACATAGTGGAGCACGTGTCTTTTTATATGTTGGGGCATCTTTTGGGTATATGCCCAAGAGAGGTATAGCTGGATCCTCAGGCAGTTCAATGTCCAATTTTCTGAGAAACCTCAGACTGATTTCCAGAATGGTTGTACCAGTCTGCAACCCCACCAACAATGGAGGAGTGTTCCTCTTTCTCCATCCTCGCCAGCATTTGCTGTCACCTGAGTTTTTGATCTTAGCCATTCTCACTGGTGTGAGGTGAAATCTCAGGGTTGTTTTGATTTTACATTTCCTGATGACTAAGATGTTGAACATTTCTTTAGGTGTTTCTCAACCATTTCGGCATTCCTCAGCTGTGAATTCTTTGTTTAGCTCTGAACCCCATTTTTTAATAGGGTTATTTGTCTCCCCTCTCTAACTTTTTTGAGTTCTTTGTATATTTTGGATATAAGGCCTCTATCTGTTGTAGGATTGGTAAAGATCTTTTTCCCAATCTGTTGGTTGCCGTTTGTCCTGACCACAGTGTCCTTTGCCTTACAGAAGCTTTGTAGTTTTATGAGATCCCATTTGTCGATTCTTGATCTTAGAGCATAAGCCATTGGTGTTTTGTTCAGGAAATTTTTTCCAGTGCCCATGTGTTCCAGATGCTTCCCTAGTTTTTCTTCTATTAGTTTGAGTGTGTCTGGTTTGATGTGGAGGTCCTTGATCCACTTGGACTTAAGCTTTGTACAGGGTGATAAGCATGGATCGATCTGCATTCTTCTACATGTTGACCTCCAGTTGAACCAGCACCATTTGCTGAAAATGCTATCTTTTTTTCCATTGGATGGATTTGGCTCCTTTGTCAAAAATCAAGTGACCACCATAGGTGTGTGGGTTCATTTCTGGGTCTTCAATTCTATTCCATTGGTCTATCTGTCTGTCTCTGTACCAATACCATGCAGTTTTTATCACAATTGCTCTGTAATACTGCTTGAGTTCAGGGATAGCGATTCCCCCCGAAGTCCTTTTATTGTTGAGCATAGTTTTAGCTATCCTGGGTTTTTGTTATTCCAGATGAATTTGCAAATTGTTCTGTCTAACTCTTTGAAGAATTGGATTGGTATTTTGATGGGGATTGCATTGAATCTGTAGATCGCTTTTTGGCAGAATGGCCATTTTTTACTATATTAATCCTGCCAATCCATGAGCATGGGAGATCTTTCCATCTTCTGAGGTCTTCTTCAATTTCTTTCTTCAGAGTCTTGAAGTTCTTGTTGTACAAATCTTTTTACTTGCTTGGTTAAAGTCACACCGAGGTACTTTATATTATTTGGGTCTATTATGAAGGGTGTCGTTCCCCTAATTTCTTTCTCGGCTTGTTTCTCTTTTGTGTAGAGGAAGGCTACTGATTTATTTGAGTTAATTTTATACCAGCCACTTTGCTGAAGTTGTTTATCAGCTTTAGTAGTTCTCTGGTGGAACTTTTGGGATCACTTAAATATACTATCATATCATCTGCAAATAGTGATATTTTGACTTCTTCTTTTCGATCTGTATCCCTTGACCTACTTTTTGTTGTCTGATTGCTCTGGCTAGAACTTCAAGAACTATATTGAATAAGTAGGGAGAGAGTGGGCAGCCTTGTCTAGTCCCTGATTTTAGTGGGATTGCTTCAAGTTTCTCTCATTTAGTTTAATGTTAGCCACTGGTTTTTGTATATGGCTTTTACTATGTTTAGGTATGGGCCTTGGATTCCTATTCTTTCCAGGACTTTTATCATGAAGGGTGTTGAATTTTGTCAAATGCTTTCTCAGCATCTAATGAAATGATCATGTGGTTTTGTTCTTTCAGTTTGTTTATATAATGGATCACGTTGATGGTTTTCCAGTATATTAAACCATCCCTGCATGCCTGGGATGAAGCCTACTTGATCATGGTGGATGATTGTTTTGATGTGCTCTTGGATTCGGTTTGCCAGAATTTTGTTGAGTATTTTTTAGTCGATGTTCATAAGGAAATTGGTCTGAAGTTCTCTTTCTTTGTTGGGTCTTTATTATGGTTTAGGTATAAGAGTAATTGTGGCTTCATAGAAGGAGTTCGGTAGTGCTCCATCTGTTTCAATTTTGTGGAATAGTTTGGATAATATTGGTATGAGGTCTTCTATGAAGGTCTGATAGAATTCTGCACTAAACCCGTCTGGACCTGGGCTCTTTTTGGTTGGGAGTCCTTTAATGACTGCTTCTATTTCCTTAGGAGTTATGGGGTTGTTTAACTGGTTTATCTGTTCCTGATTTAACTTCGGTACCTGGTATCTGTCTAGGAAATTGTCCATTTCCTGCAGATTTTCAAGTTTTGTTGAGTATAGGCTTTTATAGTAAGATCTGATGATATTTTGAATTTCCTCTGAATCTGTAGTTATGTCTCCTTTTCATTTCTGATTTTGTTAATTTGGACACACTCTCTGTGTCCTCTCGTTAGTCTGGCTAAGGGTTTATCTATCTTGTTGATTTTCTCAAAGAACCAACTTTTGGTTCTGTTGATTCTTTCTATGGTCCTTTTTGTTTCTACTTGGTTGATTTCAGCTCTGAGTTTGATTATTTCCTGCCTTCTACTCCTCCTGGGTGTATTTGCTTCTTTTTGTTCTAGAGCTTTTAGGTGTGCTGTCAAGCTGCTGACATATGCTCTTTCCTGTTTCTTTCTGCAGGCACTCAAGCTATGAGTTTTCCTCTTAGCTTTTGCTTTCATCGTGTCCCATAAGTTTGGGTATGTTGTACCTTCATTTTTTCATTAAATTCTAAAAAGTTTTTTAATTTCTTTCTTTATTTCTTCCTTGACCAGGTTATCATTGAGTAGAGCATTGTTCAATTTCCACGTATATGTGGGCATTCTTCCCTTATTGTTATTGAAGACCAGCTTTAGGCATTGGTGGTCCGATATACGCATGGGATTATTTCTATCTTTCTGTACCTGTTGAGGCCCGTTTTTTGACCAATTATATGGTCAATTTTGGAGAAAGTACCATGAGGAGCTGAGAAGAAGGTATATCCTTTTGTATTAGGGTAGAACGTTCTATAAATATCCGTTAAGTCCATTTGGCTCATGACTTCTCTTAGTCTGTCTACGTCTCTGTTTAATTTCTGTTTCCATGATCTGTCCATTGATGAGAGTGGGGGGTTGAAGTCTCCTACTATTATTGTGTGAGGTGCAATGTGTGTTTTTGAGCTTTAGTAAGGTTTCTTTTACGTATGTAGGTGCCCTTGTATTTGGGGCATAGATATTTAGGATTGAGAGTTCATCTTGGTGGATTTTTTTCCTTTGATAAATATAAAGTTGTCCTTCCTTATCTTTTTTTTTTTGATGACTTTTAGTTGAAAATTGACTTTATTTGATATTAGAATGGCTACTCCAGCTTGCTTCTTCCGACCATTTGCCTGGAAAGTTGTTTTCCAGCCTTTCACTCTGAGGTAGTGTCTGTCTTTGTCTCTGAGGTGTGTTTCCTGTAGGCAGCAGAATGCAGGGTCCTCGTTGCGTATCCAGTTTGTTAATCTATGTCTTTTTATTGGGGAGTTGAGGCCATTGATGTTGAGAGATATTAAGGAATAGTGATTATTGCTTCCTGTTATATTCATAAGTGGATGTGTTATGTTTGTGTGCTTTTCTTCTCTTTGTTTTGTTGCCAAAACGATTAGTTTCTTGCCTCTTCTTGGGTATAGCTTGCCTCCTTATGTTGGGCTTTACCATTTATTATCCTTTGTAGTGCTGGATTTGTAGAAAGATATTGTGTAAATTTGGTTTTGTCATGGAATATCTTGGTTTCTCCATCTATGTTAATTGAGAGTTTTGCAGGATTCAGTAGCCTGGGCTGGCATTTGTGTTCTCTTAGGGTCTGTATGACATCAGTCCAGGATCTTCTGGCCTTCATAGTTTCTGGCGAAAAGTCTGGTGTGATTCTGATAGGTCTGCCTTTATATGTTACTTGACCTTTTTCCCTTACTGCTTTTAATATTCTTTCCTTATTTTGTGCGTTTGGTGTTTTGACTATTATGTGACGGGAGGTGTTTCTTTTCTGGTCCAATCTATTTGGAGTTCTGTAGGCTTCTTGTATGCCTATGGGTATCTCTTTTTTTAGGTTAGGGAAGTTTTCTTCTATGATTTTGTTGAAGATATGTACTGGTCCTTTGAGCTGGGAGTCTTCACTCTCTTCTATACCTATTATCCTTAGGTTTGATCTTCTCATTGAGTCCTGGATTTCCTGTATGTTTTGGACCAGTAGCTTTTTCCGCTTTACATTATCTTTGACAGTTGAGTCAATGATTTCTATGGAATCTTCTGCTCCTGAGATTCTCTCTTCCATCTCTTGTATTCTGTTGGTAAAGCTTGTATCTACAGCTCCTTGTCTCTTCTTTTGGTTTTCTATATCCAGGGTTGTTTCCATGTGTTCTTTCTTGATTGCTTCTATTTCCATTTTAATTCCTTCCACTGTTTGATTGTGTTTTCCTTTAATTCTTTCAGGGATTTTGTGTCTCCTCTGTATGGGCTTCTACTTGTTTTATTTATGTTTTCCTGGAATTCTTTCATGCATTTTTTGCGATTCCTCTCTGTGGCTTCTACTTGTTCTCTAAGGGAGTTCATCATGTCTTTCTTGAAGTTCTCCAGCATCATGATCAAATATGATTTTGAATCTAGATCTTGCTTTTCTGGTGTGTTTGGATATTCCATGTTTTGTTTTGATGGGAGGTGGGCTCCGATGGTGCCATGTAGTCTTGGTTTCTGTTGCTTGGGTTCCTGCGCTTGCCTCTAGCCATCAAATTATCTCTAGTGTTACTTTTTGTTCTGCTATTTCTGACAGTGGCTAAACTGTCCTATAGGCCTGTGTGTCAGGAGTGCTGTAGACCTGTTTTCCTCTCTTTCAGTCAGTTATGGGGACAGAGTGTTCTGCTTTCAGGCGTGTAGTTTTCCTTTCTACAGGTCTTCAGCTGTTCCTGTGGACCTGTGCCTTGAGTTCACCAGGCAAGTCACTTGCAGCAGATAAGTTAGTCTTACCTGTGGCCCCCGAGGCTCCAGAGTTAGCTCATGAGGGGTTCTGCCCACGGGCTCTCCGCAGTGGCAGCGACCCGGAAGATCTGCGCCCGCCTCTTCCGGGAACCTCCGTGCACCAGGGTTCAGATGGCCTCAGTGTTTTCCTCCCAGGTCTGTTTCCTTCAGGATCGGGCGGTGTCTCAGGCAGGGCTCCTGCTGCTCCCTGGGCCCTCCCCAGGAACCCAGGGCCTTGTACAGTTTCCTCTTGGGTCAGGGATGTGGGCAGGGGTGGGCAGTGTTGGTGGTCTCTTCCGCTCTGCAGCCTCAGGAGTGCCCACCCGACCAGGCAGTAAGGTATCTCTCCACGGGTTCTGGGAGCAGAGGCTGCCTGCGGGCGGGATCCAGCGGGTGTGGACTTCCAGTGAAACACAGGACGTGCCTGGTCCTAGAGGGATTCTGCCTCTGTTGTCCCGATTCCACCAGGCAAGTCACTTGCAGCAGATAAGTTAGTCTTACCTGTGGCCCCGAGGCTCGAGTTCGCTCGCGGGGTTCTGCCCCACGGGCTCTCCGCGGTGGCAGCGACCGGGAAGATCTGCGCCGCCTCTTCCGGGAGCCTCCGTGCACCAGGGTTCCAGATGGCCTCCGGTGTTTTCCTCCGGTCTGTTTCCTTCAGGATCCGGCGGTGTCTCCAACAATACAATTTTTAACTGAGGAAACTCGAATGGATGAGAAGCACCTAAATAAATGTTCAACATCCTTAGTCATCAGGGAAAAGCAAATCAGAACATCACTGAGATTCAACTTCACACCAGTCAGAATGACTCAGATCAAAAATAGACTCAACACAGATGCTGTTGAGGATGTGGAGAAAGAGGAACACTCTTCCATTGCTGGTTGCATTGCACTCTGGTACAACTACTCTGCAAATCAGTCTGGCAGTTCCTCAGAAAATTGGACATAGTATTACCTGAGGACCAAGCTATACCAATCCTGGGCATATACCCAAAATACTCTCTAACATACACCAAGGCCACATGCTCTACTATGTTCATAGCAGTTTTATTTATAAAACACAGAAGCTGGAAAAAGCCCAGATGTCCCTCAATAGAAGAATCGATACTATAAATGTGGTACATTTACCCAATGGAATAACATTCAGTTATTAAAAGTAATGACTTTATAAAATTCATGGCAAATGGATGGAATTAGAAAATATCATTTTGAGCAAAGTAACTCAGTCACAGAAGTACACACATGGTTTGTATTCACTGATATGTGGATATTAGGCAAAAAGCTCAGAATACCATGATAGAATTCACAGTCCACATGCAGCTTAAGAAGAAGGAAGACCAAAGTGTGGATCCTTCAGTCCTAATTAGAAGAGAAATCAAAATAACGAAGAGAATTAGAGGGAGAGGGACCTCAATTGCTCCTATCTAAAGGAAATGCACAAAGAGTGGAGCAGAGGCTGAAGGGTAGACCATCCAGAGACTGCCATACATGGGGATCCATTCCATCTGAAGACACCAAACCCAGACTCTATTGCTGATGCCAAGAAGTACTTGCCGAGAGGAACCTGGTATAGCTGTCTATTGAGAGTCTCTGCCAGCCCTGCTAATACAAATGTGGATGCTTGCAGCCATTGGACTGAGCATGGAACCCCAATGGAAGAGTTAGTGGAAGGACTGAAGGAACTGAAGGGGTTTGCAACTCCATAGGGAAAACAACAGTATCGACCACGCAAACACCCCAAAGCTCCCACCAACCAAAGAGTACACACGGCAGGACCCATGGCTACATCTGCATATGTAGCAGAGGATGGCCTTATCTGGCATCACTGGGAAGGTAGGCCCTTGGTCCCATTGAGGCTTAATGCCCCAGTGTAGGGGAATGTTAGGGTGGTGTCGCAGGATTTTGTAGTTGGATGGGTGAGCACTGTCATAGAAGCAGTGGGAGGAAGACAGGGTGGAGAGCTTGAGGAGGGGAAACCAGGAAAATGCATAGCATTTGAAATGTAAATAAATAAAATATACAATAAAGAAAAGATATAAAACAAATAAATGAAGAGCCTGAAGAATTCTAGGGATTTCCTTGCCAAAACTGGGATGTACCAACTGTGGCTTAAACTTCATATTGTCTTCATGAAAATATTAAAGCTTAAAGGGTTAATTTATCCTTTAGAATTGAATTTCATGTTTCACAAATTTATTTATACATGAGATGAATGTATCCTTATAAAATATGGGTGTTTAAATTATTGTAAAAATGGTTTTACTCTATATGTCAGTTGATAGTATCCACTACCCCAAACACTTTTTCATGATGCCATCTTTTCTTCATTCCTGTGTCAACTTTACTTTGAAGACTTAATAGGTAACATGAAGATAAGATTTAATATTTCCTAAATCTCTACAAATCACTATTGCCATATTTCCTTTACTTGTTCAATATAAGGTAAAATCCAAAGTATAAAATAATTGTCCTCATATATTCCTAAATAAATATATATCTAGCATTAAATTGGAGAATGTAACAATTGGCTTTTGACTGAGAAAATTTTAAGATTACAACTTCATCAAATAATATAAATAAGGAAAACCTAGGCTTTAAAATAGTTTTAGTTTGTCTGTTTTAAACCTTTTTGGAGCCCTGACACTTTTGAAGCATTAAAACAATAATGGAAAAGTAATTCTAAAAGGACTCCATCTAATAAATGTATAATCTTTATAATTACATTTTTTAATTTGAATGTTTTAATGGCTTTATAAATTGAAATATTATATTTCTCTACATTCTCATTATTTTTTATAAAAATGTATCTATCACTAAAACCATGATATGGATCAAACATTAAAGAATATATATGAATAAAAATAAAAGATTCCTATATGGATTTTAATTTATTTATTATTTGTGTATAAGGGTCATAATCATGGAAAAATTGAACTCTGGCAATCATGTGAAAAAAACGTGTTTTGGATGCCAAATGTTACCTAAAAAATCTTATGATTTTTCTATTCAGAACATATATAAAAATATCACACATTTTAGGCAATGTTCTCATTAATTCTTTGAGAAAGTCTTAAAATAATGCTGGAAATGTTTGTCTACCATAATTGACATGGTCACACTCCCATTTCTTCCCATCAAATTTTGAGGCTTTTGTTTTGTTTGTTTTTCCTCTTTACCCATCAAATTCAGTTTTTGTTGTCCAACAATACTTAGGAGTATAAGCTTCCCTGGTGTAAGTGCAACATACCAAAGTTCACATCATTAAAAAGAACTTACTCACCTTCTCCAAGAAGCTTGCAGAATTCTAATAACTCCAGCTAGTGGTGATCTATCATGAACACCTTCTCTATGTATACTAGGATTTTGTTTCCATGTATCTTATTCAGGTCTTGTGCATACTTTCTCAATTACTCTGGGCTCATATGTGTACTTTTCCAGTGTTTCTTGGAAAGACCATTTCACCATTTACTTGATATATGGACAAACTGAATTTAGTCTCTCTCTCTCTCTCTCTCTCTCTCTCTCTCTCTCTCTCTCTCTCTCTCTGTGTGTGTGTGTGAGTGTGTGTCTCTCTCTGTCTCTCTGTCTCCCTGTCTCTGTCTCTCTCTGTCTCTCTCTACATATTTATACATATATAATGTATACATCTATCAATCTATTTATCTATCTATCTATCTATCTATCTATCTATCTATCTATCTAGATATCCATCCATCCATCTATCTAAGGACTGAGTACTCCACAGTCTTTTTCTTCTACACATTTCACATTGACTTGTTAAGGGTCTTTTATCAATTCTCACCTACTGCAAGAAGACACCTGATTGGTGATTCATTTAGGATTCAAGCAGACCTATCAAAGCCTACCACCTTTAGCTACATGCTCATTAATGTATTCTATGAAGGTAGTTAAATTCCTATAGTTCCATTACCCCAAGTATTATATTCCTCTAGAAGAGCATTATAAGCAAGGTTTAGTGAAAACTTTTAGCACGTTAAATTTTTTTCTCTAGGAGAGATATGTTAGATCTATAATATTTTGTTTTGAATTATGTTTTCAAGTAACCTCTATAAAAGTGGTGATAAAGTATATTTTCACAATTAAATAATAATACATATTGTTGATTCATTTCCAAACTAGTAAAATAATCAGCATATAATTTTATTTGTTTCACTTAATTTTCTTACTAATCATAGATAATAAAATTAGGTGTATGTGAATACATGAATTCTTCTTTTATGAAAACAGAAGAATTATAAGCAAAATTTCCAGAGATTGTTCTTGGTAGAGCAGTAAAACTGTCATCGATGCCAAAGAAAATTCCTCACATATATTCACATTGTATCATATGCTATTCGAGAATTGGATATTATACAAGGATGCAGTACTTTCATTGACCTTAAATAAAAGTTGTAATAAGTAGGAGTCAAAGTTAGGGAATGTATTTTGTATTGAGCCTTGAGTATGTTCACTTTCAAATCAGTTACATCTAGAGAATTAATACAGTCAAGATTAAAAATGTCTTTCATGAAGTATAGATTAAAGGCAACTTGTCTCTATTTTCATATTAATAGTTTGGGGAAGGGGAAAACTTTTAAACTGTGACATTAAAGAAAATATTTGAGATCTTAACACAAAAGCATGGAGCCTTTACAATTCTGACTGGAAGATGTGTTCCTGCTCAAGGGCAGATGAATGTCATTCCCTCAGAAACCCATCAGTGCCAGGTCTGAAATGGCCAGAGGAGATGCTGCAGGCAGGGCAAGCAAAGGTTGCCCATCTATTTTGTGTTGTATTTCTAGTTTTTTGGGCTGAGGGACCTCAACGGATATCTGCATCCTGCAACACCATCCAGCCAGCAAGCTTGTGCCTGCTGGGAATAAAGTGGAAAATGATTAAATCTTCGTATTCTATTTCATAATTATAAAATTTTGTAGACTTTCATATACAAAATTAATAACACAGAAAAATATTAAACCCTATTTTTGTCCAATGCTTTCTTTAACACTGTACTTTTCATTTCCAAAAAGCTAAAAAATAGAGATTGCTTGAAATGAGTTATTAGGATTTGTATTCATATTAATCTATATAAGAGAAATTAATTGTTTCTCTCAAGATCATGCTGTAAGGTATTGTTAAAATATCATCTTAAATAAGAAATACATTTGCAGTAACAGTTTCAAATCAACTAGTGGTTTGAAGGCAAAAGTGAACAGCATAGTATGTCAGGAAATTTGTTCTCTTGAGACATGTTGCTCCTTTCTATGTTTTAAATGCCACTTTAGAAAGGTATTTTAAATTCTGTATTAACATCTGTCACCCAATATCAGGCTAGAGAAATAGCTCAGGTTTTAAAATGTGCATGATTGGAGAACTGAGTATAATTAGTAATATTCACATGGTGGAAAGAAATAACCAAGTCCAGCAAGTTTTCCTCCAATGCTCAGGTTTGTTATGGTAGGCATGTACACACACACACACACACACACACACACACACACACACACACACACACACACACACACACAAACACAGATACACACACAGAGACACACAGACACACACAAACACATGCACATGTACACACCCATGTATACACATACAGACACACAGAACACACATACACAAAAACAAGCACACATACACACACACTCATGTGCACACACAAATGCAATACCTGTATTCACACACACAAACACATATACTGTCATATGCACTCAATAAATAAATAAATGAATAAATGTAATAGGAAGATAAACCTAAAATTAAAATGAGCAACTTTGTAATTGTGACTAAATATAACATTAGTCAGTGTAAGTAAGTGCATAGGAACAAGGACATCATGAGGTGCAGGTGCTAGAAAATTATAGTGTTTGGCATTTGGTTGATTAAAATTAACCTGCAAAATAATTCTAATAGAGAAAATGTAGAGATTTCTGCAATGATAGAAGAACATGCTACACAGAAACTAAATTGTAATAAAGCTATTAATTGGTTGACGTTATGGGATAATTAGTTGTATGCTGCTAGGAGCAACAGGATGGAGTCTACGCTGAAAATAAGATGTAGACAGAGCCACAAAGGTACTTGTGTAAACTTTGACTCTGGTAATACCTATGGCTACTTCAGTGTTAGATATTTCTGTGCCAAATTTGAAGGCAATGTCTGAGGAAAACTCCAATGGCCTATAAAAGTTTAAAGTGTATGGTAGATAAATTGTTCCACAGTTAGATTACTGCCTTTGTTACCAAAGAGCCTGGATTCAATGCCCAGTACCTCTGGTCACAAAGTCACAGGTCACAGGTCACTATGCTGGATGAGTCCCAAAGTTTAGTAATTACAATTCCACCAAATCCAATGCCTCCTTCTGGCTTTGGAAAGCACTAGCTATACAGTGTACAGGCACACATTCTGGCAAAACACATATACATATCAAAATTATGAATTTTAAAATAAAATGAAATATTTATAAGGAAGTAATTTCTATTAAATGTAAATTGTAAGTTTAATTTCCCCTTCAAGGTAAGGAATCTATATCATGGCATGACTAAGAAGTGATATGTAAAAATACCATTTTCGGCATTAGTGGTGCACTTTTTTATACTGCGACCAAAAGCAGAAGTGTCTGTGATATCATTCTTCATTTGGTTGTTGACTCAGTCTCTGACAACCTGCATTTTATCAGTCACATTTTTTCATAGTAGTTATTAGATCAACAATCACTGAACTTTCTTTTATCTTATTAAAGAAGAACAACTACTTTCTTTTTTGTTGTTGTTGTTGTTTGTGTACAGTTTTTTATAAGACAGAGAACTGGCTATGCAGCTCAGGATGATCATTATGCATCATCCTGCTAGCTACTATGAGTATGTTCCATTTAACTCTGTCAACAATCTCAGCATTCAGCTTGGTACCTCAGTTCACTCAATGTGATGCTAGTGCATCATGAAAAGACAATAAATTATAAAGAAACATGCATATCCAGGAAGACAAAATTTGTGAAACTTACTTATCTTGTAATAATCTAGATCATAACCTAAATCTCTGTAATATTCTTATATTTTGATTTATATTAATAATATCCTAGCCATAGTAATTTTACCAAATAATGATATATCCTTTCCTCTATTTGCAAGATGCATGGTGATTACTTTTTTTATATTTACTTTAGAAATTTCAATATTTAAAAATTATCTAAATATTATTTAATAATTAATAAAATATTTTGTTACTGTGCTGTAAACAATATGTTTTACAGGAGCAAAACAATATTGCTCACTCAGTAAAATGTCTGAAAAACAAATGAATAAGTGCACCTGGATTTGAATGCCAGCATCCTGTTAAAATATAGGGTGTCCTTTTGTAGGATTGTTATTCTAGGGTGGGAGGGGCAGGCTAAGGGTATGGATGCAAAAAAAAAAAAATCTTTGGATCTCACTCTCTATTCCTGCTAGGTTAGTTCATTTAAGGTTGAGTGTGAGATCATATCTCAGGAAATAAGGTAGAGAGTAATAGAGGTAGACACTCAAAGTCACCCTTTGGTTGTCACGTGCATGTGCACACACTCATGCACATACACATAAACTCTTTCTCCCAATCTCTCTCTCTCTCTCTCTCTCTCCTCTCTCATGCACTCTCTCTCTCAAATAAAAAAAAACACATTAACAATGTATTGCAGTAGACCTACAACTGTTGATACATTTGGTATAACTGCATTGCTTCCATGACTCACAAACTCTGATCTAGTCTAAGTACTTTCTGTTGCTTACCTACTTTATCCTTTAAACATATCTGTGACACGGATCCTCTTTTACACATAAAAATTAATTATTGAAAACTTAAAGATCTAGCACAAGAACCTAATGTTAGATATCTTTACATTGACACATGGGTTGGTACATTTCGTGTGCAATGACTCTCTATAAGGGAAACTTTCAAAATAAGGTTAATTATTATCCTGATTTTTGTAGCTATTCAGTTTCCTTGTTCATTATTTATTTTTACCTTTTCATTCTTTAATTTGACCATTTGACCTCCTGACTTGGACCTACTTTCATTAAAGTTTCACTGTTACTTCTACACCATATTCATTGTTTCCTGCTTAGGAACCTATGAAATATCTTACCTTAACTTCGTATAAAAATAAATACATATAAAGTTTTCTCACAAAGGAAAATAAATATTTTCATATATTTATATATACATATATGTGAAATATTTGTATATGAAATATTGATATAAATATGAAATATTTATATATTTGTATACATATATATGAATAGAAAATTGCTTACTTTTCCTTTATATTCCAAAAACAACAAATCACAGAATTGTTTTTTTCATTATAACAAGTTATGATAAATATTAACACTAGCATCATGTTTATTCTTATTAATTTAATACTCATTTAAATTTTAATAGAAATCAAAATCAAGTTTGAGGAGATACATAATATAACTTTGTCTTTTAAAATATTTGAATTTACAATCATTGTGCAAATGCAGAAATCCCAAACTAAATCCCAAAACTTATAAGATTTCTTGTCCAAATTAATTTCCATATGGTTGAAATATATCACATTTTCTTTTCTTATACCCTGAGTCTTTATTCAAAGAACACAAGTCATGAAAAATTAAAAGAGGACACACTTAATCTCTTTGCCTTAAACTATACATCCATTAACAAAATAATAGTTAATGGCAATTGAATTATCCTTTGTTCTTACTTGCCTGGTGCTTAAATAATGGATGTGTAATAAAGGTAATAAATTACTTTTTAATTTTTTTTTATTTATTTTTACACTCTAGATCCCAGTCCACTCCCCCGGTCAGTCCCCCACCCCAGTGTCTCCACAAGAATATCCCTACCCCACCCATCCCACCAGACCTCTAATCTTCCTGGGGTCTCCAGTCTTTTGTGTGTTAGGTGCATCTTCTCTGAATGAACCCAGACCTAGGAGTCCTCTACTGTATATGTGTTGGAAACCTCATCGCTGCTGGTGTATGCTGCTTGGTTGGTGATTCAGTGTCTGAGAGATCTCTGGGGTCCAGGTTAATTGAGACTGCTGCTCCTCCTACAGGGTTGTCCTCCTCCTCAGCTTCCTCCAGCTTTTACCTAATTAAACCAGAGTGGTCAGCAGCTTCTGCTCATTGGTTGGGTGCACATATCTGCATCTGACTCTTTCAGCTGCTTGTTGGGTCTTTTGGAGGGCAGTAATGGTAGGTCCCTTTTTGTGAATGCCCCATCGCCTCAGTAATGGTGTCAAGTCTTGATCCTCCCATTGAGCTGGATCACACTTGGGGCCTGTTGCTGGACCCTTTTTCCTCAGGCTCTTCTCCATTTCCACCCCTGTAGTTCTTTCATATAAGAATTATGGGTCAGAGCTTTGACTGTGGGATAGCAACCCCATCCCTCACTTAATGCCCTGTCTTTCTGCGGCAGGTTGGCTCAATAAGTTTCCTCTCCCAACTGTTGGTCATTTCATTTATGATCACCCCTTTGAATCCTGAGAGTTTCCCACTCCCCAAATCTTTGTTACATTCTGGAGTGTCCTTCTAACCTTCTTCCTCCCGAGGTCGCTTCTTTCCATTCTTTCTGCTGGCCCTCAGGACTTCAGTCCATTTCCCTCACCCAGAAGAATAGAAAAGTGCATCCTTACAATTTTTCTAGGCTTTAGCTCATGTTTCCAGACACACAAGTATCCAACTGGGTTAAATAAGTTCCAGAAAAGATTTTTTAAGACAACCTAAAATGCTTTCCTTCTTGCTTTCAGTATGCCCCTTACTGCTCAGTTTATTGCTGCCATCATTGCCTACGTCTGTTTTCCCCCACTCTATGGAGATAAAGAACAGCTGGCCAATATCTTCTGTGTAAAGATATTTGAAATCCTGGAATACAGTAATTAAAACACTTCTTTTGTCTTCGAATAACATTTTCTAGGATTTATTGAAACCTTTAGGAAGTTTTTAAGAGTTCCTAAGTTTGTGAATACTTCTTAGGAAGCTCGCATTTCCCTGATGAAGTACCACTAGAGTAGCTAGAAGTAATAACAGGAGAGTTGTATATTGCTGCAATATATCATTATCTTATTGCTTAAACATTTCTAACAGCAACACAAGTTATTCAGGTAAATATTCATATATAATATTTATTTTCTGGACTACAAGTAAAGAGAAATGAAAGAAATTATTAAAATTGTATTATCTTATATGGAATGAGCATCCTTTACAAAATATATTTTTCAGAATCTCGTCTAATTCATCTATGATCTTGAAGTGCCTTAGGCTGTTCCTTGCAATTACAAGTTAACAATAATTTGTAGACTCTCATAATGTACATGATATATCACAATCATTATATCTAAACTTTATCAAACAGCCTCGGTTTCTAACATAAATTGTGGACTTTATTTCTCATTTTGGCATAAACTCAGATTATATTTTGTACTTCTCAGTTAAATGCTTAGAAAGCAGTAAATAAAAGAAAATAAAGGACAAACCATGAAAGAGGCAGCCTTTTCTCAAATCATACCTCTCATATGGTAAATGATCAAAGTGCACAAATATTTTCTATGCAGTTCCACAGAGCAGTTTTGTTTTTTCGAGGATTT
Organism: Rattus rattus; assembly: GCF_011064425.1. Classification (NCBI taxonomy): domain Eukaryota; kingdom Metazoa; phylum Chordata; class Mammalia; order Rodentia; family Muridae; genus Rattus; species Rattus rattus. The sequence continues at coordinate 35,987,630 of NC_046166.1, forward strand.
GCTATGATGATTTTATATCTACTCAAATCTGATGTTGTATCACTAAAAAAATAGAAACCAAAACAAATATATGTAATTATTTTTAAAAACCTTATAGAGTAGGCAGGATTACAAAGCACCAAAATTGCCTATTCCCCTTCTCAGTTTCACAGTGCAGTTTTCACACTGCTAAGACCTTTCAAACCATGAATCTCCTTTCCAGAAAGTAAGTTCTAAACCTAAAATATTTCAGATTTTCATCATGTACTGTGCTTTTCTTTGACATGCTGACTCCAGATACTTTTCTTCTACAACTTGGCTGACAGGTATCACGATCTTTTATCTCAGCATTAGTATCCCACTATTAGATATTTCATTTGTCACAATTTAGAGCAATCTCTAAGCATTCAACTACACTGTAGGTAGAGCACTGATCCTAAATTTTATTCCCTGTGATTGGATACCAATATATTTTTATTAATCCTTTCCTGCCTTCTCAGTTCTAACAAACAAAGTCACTTTTCAACTGTTTCCATTCTTTGAGATTACTATGAAATTTGAGAAAAGTGATTTAAGGACTGGAGAGATGGCTCAGCCATTAAAGGCCAGGCTCCCAACCAAAAATATAAGAGAAAAGTGATTTAAAGTCTTTCTTGCCTTGCCATCTCTATGAGAACTTGTGGTTACCTCTCTATTATCTATGTAGTGAATGCATAATATTCCATACTATTCTTTTCTATTTTACTGGCACAATTACATTACTAAATATAAGACAGGCATATCTAACTCAATCAAGAGGTGGATAGAGTGTTTGTCCGACATGTATAAAGCTAGAGATTTTATACTCAGTACTATAAATTAGGTCATAAATCTCGCACTAACAGAGCAAAAGCCATGATAAACATGGTAGTTGATCTGTGCCTCTACGCCAATGATCTATCTAACCTTTTATTTCTATTAGTCTCTTAGAATAATCAAATACAATTCATGGTACCGCTTTTTTTCTATACTCAAAACAACTTTATTTTTTATTGATAATTTATGTATTTACATTTCAAATGTTATTCCCATTCCCCCTCTTTAATTCTCCTTTTCCCCTCCCCCTGCTTCTATTAGAATGCTCCCACTTCTCCCATTCATATACTCCCACCCAAACACCCCAGCATTCCCCTACATCGGGGAAATGAGGCTTCTGAGAGACTCTCCTACTATTGATGCCAGACAAAGCAATTCTTTCCTATATATGCTGGAGCGATGGGCACCTCCATGTATCCTCTTTAGTTGACTGTTTACTCCCTGGGAGCTCTAGGGCATCCGGCTGGTTAATATTATATTTCTTCCTATGGTGTTGCAAACCCCTTCAGCCCTTTCAGTCTTTTCTCTAACTCCTCTATTAGGGTACCTGTGCTCAGTCTGATGGTTAGGTGCAAGCATTCTTACCTGTATCAGTAAGGCTCTGGCAGAACCTCTCTGGAGACATCAATATCAGGCTCCTGTCACCAAGCAATTCTTGCCATCAGGAATAGTGACTGAGTTTGGAGGCTGCATATAGGATGAATCCCCAGGTGGGGAAAGTCTCTGGATGACTTTTCCTTCAGTCTCTGCTCTACTCTTTATCACTACATTTCCTAAATTATTTTGTTCCACATTTTAGGAAGGACTGAAGCATCCATATTTTGATCTTCCATCTTCTTGAGCTCCATATGGTCTGCCAATTGTTTCTTGGGTTTTCTGAGATTTGGGGCTAATATTCAATTATCTGTGAGTACATATCACATGTGTTCTTTTATGACTGGGTTAACTCACTCAGGATGATATTTTCTAGTTCCATCCATTGACCTAAAAGTTTCATGTGATCATTGTTGTTAATAGCTGAGTAGTATTCCATTATGTAAATGTACCACACTTTCTGTATTCATTCCTCTGTTGAAGGACATCTGGATTCTTACTAGTGGCTGGCTATTGTAAAGAAGGTAGAACATAGTGAACATAGAGGACCATTTGTCCTTGTTATATGTTGGAACATCTTTTGGGTGTATTCCCAGGAGTGGTATAGCTGGATCCTCAGGTAATATTATGTCCAGTTTTGTGAGGAACAACCAGACTGATTTCTCGAGTCGTTGTATCAACTTGAAATCCCACCAACAGTGGAGGAGTGTTCCTCTTTCTCAGCATCCTCTCCAGCATCTGCTGTCACCTGAGGTTTTTATCTTAGCCATTCTGACTGGTGTGAGGTGGAGTCTCAGACTTGGTTTGATTTGAATTTCTCTGATGACTAAGGAAGTTGAAGATTTCTTTTAGGTGTTTCTCAGCCATTCGATATTCCTCAGTTGAGAATTCTTTGTTTAGCTCTGTACCCCATTTTTAAATAGGGTTCTTTGTCTCTCGGAATCTAACTTGTGAGTTCTTTGTATATATTGGATATTAGCTCTCTATTAGATGTAGGCTTGGTAAAGATCCTATCCCAATTTGTTGATTGCCATTTTGTCCTAATGACAGTATTCTTTACCTTACAGTAAATTTGCAATTTTGTGAACTTTCATTTGTTGATTCTTGATCTTACAGCATATGTCATTGGATTTCTCTTCAGGAAAATTTCCCCAGTGTACATGTATTTGAGGCTCTTTCCTGTCTTTCTTCTATTAGTTTGAGTTTATCTTGTTTTATGTGGAGGTCTTTGTTCCACGTGGACTGGGGGCTTTGTACAGGGTGATAAGAATGGTTCAATTTGCATACTTTTACATCCTGACCACTAGTTGAACTAGCACCATTTGTTGAAAATTCTATCTTTTTTCCACTGGATGGTTTTAGCTCCTTTGTCAAAGATCCAAGCGACCATAGGTGTATGGTTTCATTCTGGATCTTCTATTCTATTGCATTGATCTGCATGCCTGTCTCTGTACCAATACCACACAGTTTTGATCACTATTGTTCTATAATACAGCTTGAGGTCAAGGGTGGTGATTCCCCTAGAAGTTCTTATTTTTGAGGATAGTTTTCACTCTCCTGCTTTTTTTCCTTATTCCAAATTAAATTGGAGAGTGCTCTATCTAACTCTATGAAGAATTGAGTTGGAATTTTGATGGTGATTGCATTGAATCTGTAGATTGCTTCGACAAGGTGCCATTTTGGCAATATTATTCCTGCCAATCCATAAGCATAGGAGATCCTTCCATCTTCTGCGTTCTCTCTTTTATGTCACTTGCTCTTTTCCCCTTATGTCTTTTAATATTTTTTCTTTGTTCTGTAGATTTTATGATTTGATCATCATGTGCCATGGGCATTTTCTTATCTGGTCTAGTCTATTTGGTGTTCTATACGTTTCTCGTGAGTTTATAGGCATTTCTTTTGCCTTTTTTTTTTTTTTTTTTTTAGGTTGAGAACATTTTTTTCTATAATTTTGTTGAGAATATTTTCTGACTTTGGATCTGGGACTCTTCACCTTCTTTTATTTTTATTAGTCTTACTTTAGGTCTTTTAATGGTATCCTAGATTACCTGGACTTTTTTTTTTTTTTGGTCAGGAAGTTTATCGCTCTAACATTTTCCTTGACTGTTGTATCAATTTCTTCTCTTCTATTTTCTATTCCTTAGAGTCTCTCTTCCTTCTCCTGTGTTCTGTTTGTGCTGCTTACGTTTGCTATTTTCATACTCATTCCTCTATTTTCCATCTCCAGGATTTTCTGAGTTTGTGTTTTCTCTATTGTTCTTATTTACACTCTCAAGTCTAATACAGTTTTATTAATTTGCTTCACCTCTTTAATTATATTGTCCTGCATGTCTTTAAGGGGTTTATTTATTCTTTTTCTTTGATGATCTCTACATGTTTGATTGTATTTTCCAGTATTTCCAGTATTTCCATTTTTAAAAGCCTCTATCGTCTAATATTGGATATAAGGTCATTTTCCTGTGGTTAGGTTGTACTAAGACATACAGGACTTGCTGTAGTGGGGAAGCTGTGATCTGGAGGTGTCACACTGCCCAGACTGAGGGTGCCTGTGTTCTTCTGGGCATTGTTAACCATTTTGATGCTTTTGGTCCCTGGATATTCCTGTAGTTGTATGTTCCAGGAGGGTAGTGAACCTCAATTGTCCTTGTACAGCAGGTCTCTGATTGATATCCTTGGGGTACAGTTCTATACGTTGCAGAAGGCTCTGGTCCATTGAAAATGGAGAGAGATGTGGCAGGAAAATGTCACTCTCGGATGACAGGCAGCTCAGGTCAGCCTGTCTTGGTCAAGAGGGCTAAGAGAGCAGGAAGATTGGCTAGGGGAAGGGAAGCTTATCTGTATGGTTCAGCAGTCTGAAGAAGGTGGAGAAGTGGCCAAAACGTAGAGGTCCCTCTGGGATAGCACCTGCTCAGGGCTGCTTGGCTTGGCTCAGAGGGCTCAGAGAACAGGAAAGATGGGTAGGGGAATGGAAATTTACCTCTATGGTTTAGAAGTCTGATAGAGGTAGAAAAGGGGCAGCAGGAGAATGTGCGTCGTCCTGGGATGTTAGGATTCTCAAGGTACTTAGCTTGTCCCAGAGGGCTCAGCCAGAAAGGAAGATGGATGGGAGAAGGGAAACTTATCTGTATGTTTAAGGAATCTGGTTGAGGTGGAGTAGAGGCAGTTCGGGAATCAAATCTTAAATTTTAAGTTGAAGTAAGTCTAAGTGTCTTATAAGTAAACTGTAGAAATAAGGAAGAAAACAAATATTTCTGGAGAATCAAATAAATACTAGCCTGAGACTTAATTTCTAGCTGCCTCTGATTTCCTTGCAAGATTAAAATTAAGAGGAAAATGTTAGGTGAAGCAATTTCCGAGTCCCACTGTTCTTCATCTTATTACCTGGTCTGAACTGTTAATACCATATTGAAGACAGCTTGTAGGCACGGAAGTACAATATATATTCTGTCTTTATTGGTCTGCGGTTAAGCTTCAGAGTCAATTTTTTTCCTTTGAAGTCATGTTTTCTAACCATCTAAGATAAAAAGGATTTTATGGACTTATATAATAATTTTTATGATATTTCTTAATTATAAGCAAAATAATAGGTACTGTCTTTAATTAAATGATTATTTGTAAGTCTCACCATTAAGGTCTATAGAGAAACCAATGGTTCTTGGTATATAGGCTCTATTAATAATAGGGACTATTTTCTATTATTGTGAAACTGGGATTTTTCTTTGATAACTTATAGGTGTCTTGGTATGGATATACCTACAATGACAGTTTTTATATCTATGTATATAATTTGGGAAGTGTCTGGAATTTTTTTGTTCTACATGATTTTAGAAATGTCTTTAGTGTTAGTTATTTCTCACCACTATTCACCTCTACCCTGCCAAAACATGGCCTACTCTGTCCAATCATTCCTGCACCATTTTTGTCCATACTTCTTAAGGCCATCTACATTCTATCTCCCCTTCCTACACTTCTATGCACAGTCCTCTTAAATTTTTCTAAAGTCGAAAGTTACACCTATTTAGATTTACACATCTAAAGATTCAAATATGTCTTGCACAAAAGGGAGAGAAAATGTAATATTTGCTTTTCTACATCTGATTTACTCTCCAAGAATGACAATTTCCAGTTCTATTAACTTGTGTCATATAACATAGATAAATCAATCTGTTATGAGCCTGAAACCTTTATCTTTATTGGGTAGATTCCATAGTACTAGAAGACAATTTGTACATTCCCAGAGGAAAAAATAAGTAATCATCCCTCTTAACTAGATGTGAACCCAGTAAATTATAGTAACAAGTGGTCTAGCAGGATATGACAATTAGTACAATAATGGTACAAATGTTAAAAGAATAACCAACTACTTTATAATTGAATTTATACATGTATATACATGTGTTTATAATACGATATATATGATGCATATTATTATATGTTATAGATATATACAATCTCTTAATTCTCATTTGTAAATTTTATATTTACAGTAGATGGTAACTTATATACAGACCCAGAACTGAATAAAGTGCAGTGAATACGAATGTATAATGTTCAGCATAGAAAAGGGGACAGAACGGATGAGTCAGCTAAGGTATGTAATTTTAAGGAGATATCCTTTTATGGGCAAATCAGGGCAGCTGCACAAATGAACTAACAATGGTTGTGAAGTATATACCTTATCTGTGCAAGCTCAAAATAAAACTCACTATATAGGAAAAAGGAGATCATGAAGTGTCACCACTAACTGAAGATGTATTTATAGTGAATGACTGCTGTAATAAAAGAGTCAATTTTCTTCAAGGATGCAATTCTGAAATGCTGCCTAAGTGCCAATACACTGTTGAAAACCCATATGCATATTGTCCTCATCAAATGGGTTTAGTTGAAAATGAAACAGACTAATAACATTGAAAATAAATTGGGAAATAGTAGCAATGGGAAAGGAAATGGAGTAGGGTGGGCAAAATTAGATGGAACTGGTCATAGCAAATTTCATCCATACATAAAATTATCAAGTAAACAATTATTTCAAAGAATGTATGTAACTCCAGGAATTCTATGTAAAGTTAAACTAAATCAGGAAATTGTCTGTGTATACATGTCCATATAGAATTGAATGAAAGTCTTTCATCTGGAATAAAAATGGACCCTTAGCTCCCATCTCCAGAGTCATAGATTATCTAACAAAAGTCCCCAATGCAAGCATGAGAATCTGCCTTTAATTATTGTCCCTGGTTATCTCCCAAATTTGTAAGTACGACCCCAATGCTGAAGACTCTATACTTTGAATAAAGGCCTATTTCAGGAGAAGTAACCAGCATGGTACTAGAAGATGTCATGCAACCTTCCAAGAGAATGAAGCAACCAATAGCACAATGAAGCTTTAATATCTATGAACAAAGGCAACGATCAGCATGGCATGGTATGCCAAAGGGTTAAATAGTGGCATACATAGCAGAGTGGTAGCCAACATCTCTCACTGTGCTTAATATCCACTCAACAGTTGAAATACTTATCCACCTAACTTAGGTTAGGAGAAACTAAAAGTACTACTGTGTTTTCCAACATAATTTGGAACTAATTTCTAAATGTTTATTCTTATAGCCCCAGATAAGAATAGGTCTTATTCTTTACCAAAGAAACATTACTTTGTAATATATGGAGAACACTACAGAAAAACACAATCAATCAAATGCGTAATTGTGGCGCCCATTTGACTTTTCTATGAACCACATATTGCTCTTAAGGCTCAAGAATCTTTAAGAAGTAGAGGCTTAAAGGAATGTAACGACTAGAGAAATAGAAACTTTGTTGTAAGATACAATGGCAATTATAATACAGAAACAGCAAAGTATCTGAATGGAAGAATATGTAATAATTGGGTAAATATAAAGAAAAGTTAATCATAGAAACATTCATATGTTACAGCAATAGCTAGACAAATAGGAATGATGCTAAATGAAAAGAACCTTTAATATAATGTGTTATATAGACAGGGAGATTGTATAGATGGAGTTTGTCATATAACAAGCTGTTTTGTGTGCTGTGAGGAGTCTCATGTTAATTCAGGAAAATTATTCACAAAATATTTAGCAACTTCTGCTATTGAGAACACCTCAATAATAAAAACATATCTTATGTCAAGTTCTCACTCTAAAAGGAATTTTGTATATATTCAGTAATAGATTTGTTAACACATGTGTTCCCAGCTGAGATAATTACATAATGCATTTGAACTGAATAGAAAAACAGATGGTGGAATATACTCACAATATTCTAGAGGTGGTTTGAGTAAAAACGGCCCCCATGGGCCCATATATAGAATGCTTGGTCATCAGATGACATTACTTGAGAAAGAATAGGAGATGTAGCCTTGTTGGTGGAAGTGAGGTGAATATTGGGTTTTCAAAGATCAAAACAGTCCCAGAGGTTCTCCCTGCTAACTGCTGAACCAGATGCTTCTGTAAGGGTGCTCCCCCACCTCCCACCTACTCCCTCCTCACCTCTCCAGGATCCCCCTATACTGGGCATTAAACCTTCATAAGACCAAGGACCTTCCCTCGCATTGATGTCAGACAAGGCCATTCTGTTTTACCTATGTATATTGAGCCATGGATCCTTTCCTGTAAAACTCTTGTCAGTAGTCTCATTCCTGGAAGCACTGGGTGGTTTGGCCAGCTGACATTTTTCTTATTATGGGGTAGCAATCCCTCTCCCGTACTCCAGTCCTTCTGCCAACTCCCCAACCAGGGTCCTAGAGCTCAGTCTGATGGTTGGCTCCAAGCATCCTCTAGTTCTTCCTTCCTTCCTTCCTTCCTTCCTTCCTTCCTTCCTTCCTTCCTTCCTTCCTTCCTTTTTTCTTTCTTTCTTTCTTTCTTTCTTTCTTTCTTTCTTTCTGTCTTCCTTCCTTCTTTCCTTTCTTTCCTTTATTTTTTCTTTCTTTCTTTCTTTCTTTCTTTCTTTCTTTCTTTCTTTCTTTCTTTCTTTCTTTCTTTCCATCTGTCTGTCTGTCTTTCTTTCTGCCTGTCTTTCTCTCTCTCTCTCTCTCTCTCTCTCTCTCTCTCTCTCTCTCTCTCTCTTTCCTTTGTGCCTCACTGCGGCAAAAAGCAAAAAGCAACCAACAGCAACCAACAAACAACCAAAAACCCATCAACCAATCACCCACCAACCAATCACCCACTAGAAACTATACCTAACTGTGTCCTACCATTTACATATCCTCAAGAGTCCCCAGAACTCCAAATATCACACAATCACAAAAATGATATGGAGCAAGCAAAATTACTTCCCTACAAGTGTACAAGGCAAATTGTAGTTATCTGCTGTGGATAATCTGAAATAGACCTGAATCTGTGATTAAAACAAAAACATATTTGTACAACATTTTTGTGGTTTCTAAAATTTTTATTTGATATTTTGTTATTTACATTTCAAATGTTATCCCTGTTCCCAGTCTCTACTCCAAAAATCCCCTTTCTACCGCCCCTCCCGCCTGTCTCCATGAGGGTACTCATCCACCCACATGCTCATTTCCACTCCACCGCCTTAGCATTCTGCTATGCATCAAGCCTTAACAGTCCCAAGGGCCCCCCCTCCCTTTAATGCCAGACAAAGGCATTCTCTGCTACATATGCAGCAGGGGCCATGAGTTTCTACATGTGTATTCTTTGGTTATTGGCTTAGTCTCTAGGAGCTCTGGGAGGTCCAGTTAGTTGATATTGTTGTTTTTCCTATGGGGTTACAAACTCCTTCAGCTCCTTCAGTTCTTCTCCTAACTTCTCCATTGGGATCACCATGCTCACTCCTTTGGTTAGATGCAAGCATATGCACCTGTATTTGTAAGGGTCTGGCCTACCCTTTCAGGAGACAACCATATCAGGCTCCTGTCAGCAAGCACTTCTTGGCATCAACAATAGAGTCTGGGTTTGGTGACTGCATATTGGGATGGATGGGTGGGGCAGTCGTTGAATGACTTTTCCTACAGTCTCTGCTCCACTCTTTGTCCCTGTATTTCCTTTAGACCAGAGCAATTCTGGATTACATTTTTGAGAAATCCAACCGGGGGCCATGGTATCTAACCTCTGGGTCTGATCTCTACAGGTTCTCCTCCCCATTTCAACTAATGTCACCCCAGCTGGGGCCTGGGAGCCTCTTGAGTTCCTGGCTCTGGGACTTTCTTTTGGCAATTCCCAGGTCCCCATTTGCCATTGTGATATTTTTTGTTCAATTTCTTGATCCTCTGTATACTACCCTGTACCATTTTTGTGTATGTGTGTGTTTTTTAAAGAAACCAAAACTCCAAAATTATCACTGCAGTTAACTTCTGTTTTAATATTCACTGATGCTCCTTTGGGGAGAAGGTCTATATCTTACTTTACATTCATAGGAAGTTAGGACAAGGACTTAAGGAGGAAGCATGGAACAAAGAGGCTTGCTAACTTTCTTTCAGTCTTTGCCACTGCCTCATGATTAGCTAGCTTTTATATTCAGCCAAGGACCTCCTGCCTAGCGATGATACCTCCTAGTGGACTAGGCTCCCCTCTACTAATTATTAATCAAGAAAAAACCCCACAAACTTATTAAACATTAGCAAATTCTCAATTGAATCTTTTCTCTCAGGTGACAATAGACTGCATACAATTGACAATTAAAGCAATCTTAGACAATTTCTAGGCTGACTGAAGAAGCAATTTAATGATGTATAACCTCTTTCAACTATGGCTACTTAATAATACACAATGCAATAATGTTTGAGTTACTCATCTAAATCCCACATTCTTTTTGTTATTTTATTTATTTACATTTCAAATGTTATCCTTCTTCCCAGTTTACCTTCCGAAAATCCCCCAATCGCACCTCTCTCCTCCCTGTTTCTGTGAGGTGCTACCCACCTTATCACCCTAGCATTTCCCTTTGCTGAGGCATCAAGCCTTCACAGGACCAAAGCCCTCCCTTACCATTGATGCCAGATGAGGCCATCCTCTGCTACATATGCATACACATGAATCCCTCTATGTGTATTCTTTGTTTGATGGTTTAGTCCCTGGGAGCTCTAGAGGGTCTGGTTGGTTGATATTGTTGTTCTTCCTATGGTGTTGCAAACCCCTTCAGCTCCTTCAGTCCTACCCTAACTCCTCCATTGGGGTCCCCAGTGCTCATATGAGAGTTGGCTGCAAGCATCCACATCTGTATCACTAAGGCTCTGGCAGAACCTCTCAAAAGACATCCGTATCAGGCTCCTGTCAGCAAGCACTTCTTGGCATCAGCAATATTGTCTGTGTTTGGTGGCTTCAGTCATCCAGGTAGGGCAGTCCCTGAATGACCTTTCCTTCAGTCTGTGCTTCACTCTTTGTCCCTGTATTTCCTTTAGACAGGAGAAATTTTGGGTTAAAATTTTGAGAAGGATGGGTGGTCCCATGCCTCAAATGGGGGCTGTATGTTTAGTAGTTGTGTCCTTCTAAAGTGTGATTCAATATTCTTGCTCCTATGTTTTTGGTGTTTTAAATTGATTTATTTTTTAAAATGACTATCTGATATAAATACTCAGGTTAGCATGCTTTCCTCAATCTAAATTCACATGTTTCATGATTTCTTTAGTGTACAATCAACCTCACCGAATCATTCTTTGAAAGGACTCGTGAAGTCACTTGTGATATAAACCCATAGCGATCAGAAAGTAGAACAAGGCAGAAAGACACATTCTTCGCTATTCTGAGCATAACACTGTCATTGTGTTTTCAGTGATTCATTTGACTTCTACCTCAAAGCATGTTCTATTATCAACAAAAGGGATGAGAGTAATCTCCCTTGTGCAGTGAAATAATTATTTTTACTGAAGTACCAAATTTCTTAGTTTTCAGTAACAAGATGTTTGTAGCATGGAGAAATTCAGCCAGAAATCAAGAAAATTGCATTTGCAGTCTCCAAATATAATAGTGTTTTTATGTTATTAGAAATTACACAGTGTGCAGGATCAACATACACAACATATTACCGAAGCAAATCTTATTGTGAATATGAATTTATGCCCCAAACCTGTCAACCTGAAACAAAGTAGCAAAATTCTATAAGCAAGATTTCCTAAAGTCAAAGTGGTAATAAAATCAATAGCAAGGTGACCTAAATGCAACATTATACACTCATTGTTACATTTTGGCCTGTCATAAGAAAAATACCTCATCCTAAACAATGTTATCCTAGCTTGATAAAAAATTGTCCTGGAAGACATATAACCTGAACTACTACTGATCATGTTCTTCCTACTCTCACTGAGTGTTGGAGAATAGTAAAGAAGAAATGCAAGAGCAATATCTGTCATTTCAGAGCAACCTGTCTTTTGGAACCACATGAATATACAAAATATATGGCAATGATTGTGTTCAGTTCCATTATGATTGTATGTATAAAAAAGGAGAAAGTTTGACTCTTCCTACTGATATATTTTGGAGGTGTTTTTTTTAAATACAGTATAACATTTCATGATAGTAATTTTAAGCCACCTTTACTTTTGTGTAAAGAGATATTTTGTATATGAGTACACTGTAGCTGTCTTCAGACACATCAGAAGAACAATCAGTGCTCTTAACCGCTAAGTCATCTCCCTAGGCCTATGTCACCTTTTCTTATTTTTCTCTTTATCAATTCCATTTTTCATCTATAAAATATACTCTTCATGATCCAATATCCTTCCTCTTAGAAGCCTGCTTTCAGCTTTTATTTCCCCAAATATATATGATTTAATGAACAACTATGTATAATAATGAAAACTATATAACTATGAATCTTCAGTTTTCAAAGAACGTTCAAACACATGAGCTTCAGAACTGGAAAATAAAAAATAACAATTATTGGAAGAATGAATATTATAGACAATAGATGAAATTCATAACTATATATTCAACATAATATAATAAATTAATATTATTTGTGTATATATTATTAAACTATAAGGCTTTGTAATTTCACGGAAAACCTATAGAAAGCACAAAACAGTCATATATATACTTTTTTCAATACATAGTCTAATGTAGTTCTCATCTGTTAGCAAACACATTCATCTTCCAAACTCCCTTTTAATTTAGGCATTAGTATGAAATTTATTAGTTAAAAAATAAGCACCTTTTTTGTTGTAAGTCTAGCCTGGGAGGGAGAAGAAAACAAGGGAGGCAAAGGGAAGGAGAGACCTTTGTAGAAGAGAGGAGGAGGAGGAGAAAAGGGGAACATGATCAGGTATTGGGGCAGGTTAGGCAGTAGAGAAACCTTGAAGCCAACAGAATGAATAGAAATAAACAACCTCTGAGGTTGGGGAGGGCCTTCTGGAAAGTACCAAAGACTTGGGAAGTGAAAGACTCTTAAGGCATAAAGGGAGGATTTTAGAGGAAATGTCCAACAATGGTGAGAATGAACTTCTAGAGTCTACCTCCAGTAGATAGTCGAGGCATCAAGTTGGGGGATGAGGTTGCCATTCTACAGTCAAAAACTCTGATCTAGAATTGTTCCTGTCTAAAAGAACTGCAGGAACAAAAATAGAGAAGAGATTGGGGAAAAGGAGGTTCAGTAACTGACCCAACTTAGAATCCATCTCAAGGGAAAGCTCCAAGGCCTGACACTATTACTGATGCTATGGTGTACTTACAGATCTAGCATGGCTGCCCTCTGAGAGGCTCAAAAAGCAGCTGAAAGAGTCAGATGCAGATGCTAGCACCCAACAAATGACCCCTGTGGTTGAATGAGGGAAAGGCTGGAAGAAGCTTAGGAGGAGGGTTTCCCTATAGGAAGACCAACAGTCTCAATTAACCTGGACCCGTGAGATGCCTCAGACACTAAGCCATCAACAGGCAGCATACAAGAGCTGGTCCAAGTGTCCCCCCACACCCCCTCTCCATGCGGACACATATACAAAAGAGGACTGCTTCATCTGGCCTCAGTGCAAGAAGATACACCTAACCCTAGAGAGACTTGAGACTCCAGGGAGTGGTGAGGCCAGGTAGGGTGGGGAAGAAATCCTCTTGGAGACAGGGGGGGAAGAGGAACTGGATGAGGAACTGTGGGACCAGGAAGGGAGCAATGACTAGATGAAAATAATAAAAGTAATAAAAACAAAACAAAACAAAAAATATTTTTAACTAGGTCACACTCAGTATTAAATAAGTAAAATTACAATGATATTTTAAGTATGTGCAACTCTAAGTTACTATTTTTAGACTTGGAACATAATGACATCTCTAAGGTACTATTTTTAGACTTTTAACATAATTACATCCTTGTATTTATTGTTTATTAATAACAAGCATGCCCCAGTTTCTAATGATATAACATTACATGTCCATAACAGATTGGACTAAACCTATCATATGTAACTACTATGTCAAAATGATTTAAAATTGTAAAATGTGAAGAAAGAATAGGAAATTCTAGCCAGACCTTTATTTTTTTTTAATACTTCAGCAATCAACATTGTAAATTTAATTATACTTAACCTCAAGGGACCATGAGATTACCCTTCAGTCTACCTAGATAAAATATAACACCCCGTAGTAATACGTTCTCCACTATTACGTGAGCATAATTGTAACTGCCATCTCGAGTTATCTTTAACATGTCAACCGTTCAGTGCTAGGCAATATAAATATTACTTCTGGCTATCATGCAATTTCTAATTAATTTTCAACAGAAGACGTAGAGGTGTCTGTGAAATTTTAGTATTTTTCTCTCACCTTCACATTAAAAGATAACTTTTTCTCACAATGTATATACACTTAAAACTTATTCTACAATTTTATTTTGACCTAGTTTTGTTTTCTTTTTGTATTTAAAGTTATTTTTCCTTTGTTGATTGTAATAGTCTTTATATATGAATTAGAGTAAAATAAAAAGATCATAATATTTTATGTACTCAAATTAACTAACCTTTGAGGTAATAATGTGATTCATTTAAAATTTAGATTGGATTCATTATTTCAATTTACTCATTTCTAGCCACAATTGTTGGCTACTGTAAACATCCAAAACTCACATTAATTAAGTCTTAAAGATAGTTAATGTTAAGCTGCTGCTGAAACTGTATATGTTCATAGAGGTTAAACTTTTAGTATTGTTACCCTTGCATTGAATGAGTTCCTAGGAAAAAATGAAATTTTTAATGAATGAATTCTAAGACTGTACCAATGTTTTGTTCACGATTTTACTCTACAGCTAGCCATGCTATAGACAGTCAATATGCTAATGGTACATATATATTAAATACATTTTAGTCAGACCTCTTGTATTCATCTACATGTCATTAGATTTTTTTTAATTTATTTCCCACACTTTAAGGACTTACTCAAAAATTGAATATTTTGATTTTTAGGGTCTATTAGTCAAAACTGTTTAATACCTATCCAGGATATTTTTAGACTGATAAGAATTTAAAATAATTTAAAAAATAGGTATGTGATAGAGGTCAGAAATTGGTCTGACAAGCAAGGAATTTACTTTTAAATTTTTCTGATGTTGATTAATGGAAGTGTACTAGCTTTAGCTCTTTGTCTTTTGTTATTTCCACATGGTCCTAAAGCAAGACTTAGGGAGATAAGATGTCTACAATGTGGCTCCATAGATTCCTAAGATCCCCGTAGAAGAAGAAGGTGGATGAAGAGGAACAGGAGAAGGAGGAGAAGCAGGAGGTTGAAGAAGAAGCTAGTCTATCTATGCATAGTCACAATAATTTTGGTAGTTAAGAAGAGCCGCCATCAAACAAAGAGAGGAGAAAAGAGGAGGTAAAGTAGGGGAATGGGAGGAGCAGGAGAGATGAATAGGGACTGAGGGGGAAACACAGTTTTGTGTTACATACAGTATCACATCTTAGAAAAAGCTGTGCTCCTATTTTAGCCTCCAGCCTGCAGGATTGCTGCATTCACCTGAGTCAGGATATTCATTGTTGTTGATATTTTTTGTTGAAAAGATTTATTTTATTTATTTTCATTTTGTAACATCAGGAGAATTGAGAAAATATCCAAGAGTGTGAAGACTATTGATTTGTTTCCCCTTTCCTTACAAGTTAGTTTTGATTTGTTAAAATGGGATTTGTCAAATTCTTACATCTAAAATTCTAAAACTTTTGCCTCAACTTTTAGTTCTGTATCCCCGAAGCTATTCTTTGAGTATCTGACTGACATTCAAGTTGCAGTATTGAAGTAAGGGTTTTTACCAGAATCACTTCCAAATAACAATGATTTTTGAATAGGCCCATTCAATTTGTTTAGTATGTACAAAACAGGTTCCAACAATGCCCAGAGGTCAAAAACCACTGTGTTTTATGCTCATAGCTATTCTTGCTGTGTCTTCCATTTTCTAACTGAATTCCTAGAAGTATTCAATTCTTTTTTTATACTTAATATAATTTAAAAATCATCCTGTCAAAGAACTTGAGTCCGAATTGTCAGGCCAATGTATGAATTTAATAAAATGTGAATTTAATGTTAATATTAAATTTCATAGGAAACATAGTAAGATGTACCTGGTCAACTTTGACCAATATAAAGCATATGCTATAGGCAGTACTGTTAAATTGTAGTTTGATAATTCAAAAATTTTTCACTCCATCGAGATATGCTACAAAAAGAGCCTATGAAATATACAAAATGTTCTATTAGTTATTTGCATTTAATATCAATTTAATTTTTGGCATTTTATTTGATGGTGGAGTTTGAACTATCTTTGTCTCTATAATCACACACTGTCATAGTGTATAATAAAATCAATTCCAGTTACTATAGTAAATTCATATGAGTAATCCTATATAGGAAGAAACTGTAACTCGGAGATGCTGAATGTGTTTCTAAGGTTGCAGAGCAATAAGACTAAAGCACAATTAAAATGAAGGTAAATTTGAAGTCAATACCTTTGATCTTGGTTCTAGTCTGACTCAATGGGAACAGTTGGGTTGTGTACCAATAGTGAACAGTGATCACTTGATATGTCACGAGTCAGTTGACTTGACTGTAAACTCTACATTTTTGTGAAGTTATATGTTATTCTATTAAGTGATAAGGCTGCCAAAACTATTTTATTTTTATCTAATAATAATAATAACAATGCTATTATAATGGTACATATTTTATCCATAATATTTAACTAATAATTCAGTCTTTCTCTAAAATTTGTTGTTTTCCTAAGTCCTAGGAGCTGAGAAGCAGACCATGATAAACATATTAAGATTGGTAACTCGCTCACTGAGCTTCTGAACCAATCCAATAATTCTTGAAATTTTCTCACCTGCAATTACAGTCTTCTCTAAAAATTTTATTAGACTGAGTGTAAAAGTATATAAAGTTGGTATAAAGTCAAACATTCATGAATTTGAAATCCTAGAGGAATTTATGCTTACATACTCCTTACCATATATTTTTATACTATCTATTAAAGATCTGTGCACACTGAGCCATACATGTTTCAGTTTTGTTTCATATTAAATCTGGGCCTGGGAGATCATTGGTGAGTAAAATGACTGGTGTAAAAGCATGATAAGAAACTGGGTTTCGTGTTCAACTGCCACATACAAAGACTGCAGATAGTCAAACATGCCTGAACTGTGAGATAGAAGAGAAAGGAGGGAACTGGGGACTTGCTGACCATCAGTGTGTCCAATAAGCAGGGAGGGCCAAGTGATTGAGACATAGTCATATCAAAATAAGACAGAGTGTTATAGAGAAAGGCACATGGCCTTTTCTTGTGGCCTCCACTTATGTGTGCATAGGGAAGAACACATATATCCTAAACAAACTTAAATATTCCAAATATTAAAACACAATTACATTTGAAATTTTTTCTTATTTTTTTATTGGAGATTTTACATATTTACATTTCAAATGTTATCCGCTTTCCCAGTTCTCCCTTTTCCCATCCACCCTGCCCCTGCGTCAATGAGGATGCTCTACTTCCTACCCAACTACTCCCACTTCAAAAGCCTGGCAGTCCCCTATACTGGGGAAACCAGCCTTCACAGGACCAAGGGCTTCTCCTCCCACTGATGCCAGATAAGGCATCTTTGCTACATATGTGGCTAAAGCAGTGGGTCTCTTCATGTGTATTCTTTGGTTGGTACTTTAGTTCCTGGAAGCTCTGGGAATCTGTTTGGTTGATACTGTTGTTCTTCCTATGGGTTTGCAACTCCTTCAGCTCCTTCAGTCTTCTCTCTAACTCCTCCATTGGGGTCCCAGTTCTCAATTTGAGCTGCAAGCATCCTCATCTGTTGGATGTAGAGACTATTCAATACTTTTAGAATTGAATGACTTGATTTTATAATTGTCAAGAAAAATATTTGCTTCTCATAAATGTACAATACAGGTTGGCAGAGGTTTATTTAGGTCTATTTCAAAAAAATGATGGAAATTCTTAACTGACCCCAAAGTTGATATAACAATTTTTAAAATTCAAATATTATATCACTGTAGGGCATGTATGGGATGTAGACCATTTATATCATAATATGCTATAAATGCTAAGAAAAAATACTAGGAAAGTATTAAACACCATTATTTTTCATAACTTCATCATTGTTTTTATAAGAATCTCAGAATTTTCAATAAAAGACTGAAGTTCATATCACTCTATAATCTGAGCTGACCTGGGCCATGTAGCCTTTGTTGACTTGGCAGTAAATTCTCAGAAAGGCCCCAGTAGAACAACTACATAATACTACAGGTAAGTGATGCTAAAATACCTTTGACTCGTAGTTTGACTTGGTATTAATTTTAGTAACTATCTGTTTAGACATTTAATTGTCAAATTTTCAGAGCCTCCACATTTATCTACACTACCCAATATGTGTGTGTGACCCATACACAATCTGGGCTCTTAAAAATTTGTCAAATTAATGTAAAAGGAAAAAATAGTTTTTAAAAGGGAGTCTCTCAGAACAGGTATGGCTGTCTGGAAATTTACTATGTGTCTTAGTTAGGGTTTTATTGCTGTGAGCAGACACCATGACCAATGTAAGTTATAAAGGACAACATTTAATTGGGGTTGGTTTACAGGTTCATAGGTTCAGTCATTATCATCAAGGCAGGAGCATGGTGGCATCCAGACAGACATGGTGCAGGAGGAGCTGAGTTCTACATCGTCGCCCGAAGGAAGTCAGGAACAGATTGAGCATCCCCAAGCAGCTAGGAGGAGGGTCTCCAAGCCCACGCCCACAGTGACACACTTCCTCCAGCAACACCACACCTTCTAATAATGCCACTCACTGGGCCAAGTGTATGCAAACCATCACACTATGCATTCCTCAGCATTCTCTTGCTCCTCCCGACTGAGCACTGTGATTAAAGGCATGAGTCAACTTGCTCAGCCCAAAAGATAAACATTTAAGATATCATTTTAAGAATGAACATAATCATGTTTCAATTACAATAATTGGGGTCTTATTTAGATGGGTGTCTGACATATTTTCTCTGAAATTAACATATCAAAACATAAAAATATGGAGTTTATTGGGGGAAAGTAGAAGCACATACAGTGTTGAGTTAAATAGGAGAAAATAAAGTCATAATAAGGACTGCATGTTGTGTACTATTTTTATAATCTAAACTCCAGATGAAATAGAACAAAAGTAAATGGAGTATCAATTATCAAATAACCTAATATTTCAAATATGTATGTTTATAAATGCTCTTCACTATTCTACTAAAAATGATCAGGGATAAGGACATTCTTGTCCTTCATACCCTTTTATTAAAACAGTCTCAGCCTTAATATACAATCAAAATTGATATTAAGTGATATGAATATTGGATTTTCATTAAGTGATAAACATAATGTCTTTCTGTAAAATTGAATCATTATTTTGTATGACTAAGATAGTGTACAAATAAATGCTTATGTACCATGAGTGCCAATAGCAAATAAAGTATAATCAAATGTATTTTACAGTAATATTTTAAGACACAACTACATAAATTAGTAGGTATGATTAAAGGACAAATATTCAGGAACTGATAGATGTGTGCTATAAAATTTCAAAGTATAAAAGAAACAAATTTCAGACTAATAAGCAACTTGCAAGCACATCAGAATGACATACTGAAATAATATGTTGCTGTAGATTCTAAACTAGAATATCATTTTGAGAAGTCAGTTAAATACATACATGATTTTCTTCAATATCTCCAGTATAATGTGCTACTAAAAATATGCATGAAGCAATGACACTCAGTGTAATGTAACAATGTAAAATAAAGAAATGAGGGGCTCAAGCTGTCTCAATTATTAAGAATACTGTTTGCTATTCCAGAGAACCCAGCTAAATTTCAAGCACATATCTGTTAGATCTTGACCATCTATAACTTCATTTCCGAGGGATCACATGATGTCTTCTCCCCTCAGCAAGCACCAGGAATGCATGCAAGACATTGATGTGCATGCAGAAAAAAAATTGGAATACACATAAAATTATAATTGTATAAAGTTAAAATATGTCTACACCTTGTAGACGAACAATATTATTTAAAAAGAAATGAAAAGCCTTCACCAAAACATAAGGTATATTTTATGAAATATATTACAAAGCATGTTCATTTAGATGGATATTGCAGTTTTTCTTGACTTTCTGCTTACGCTGAGAATTTTCATTGTTAAAAGGATCAAAGTAAATTTATCTATTGCAGAGTTAAGTGAATACATCCATTTTCTCATTCCTATTTTGTTTTAATACAATTAAAATTCTCCTAGGTTTCTTACAGGCATTAGAAGTATAACCTAGAAATTACCACTAGATTTAAATGTAAATAGATTTTTCCCATTGAGCGTACACATGGAGAATGAATAAAGGTCCATTCCTTCTTTTCAAACAACAGTACACAGAGAAGAAAGTTTGATCTGTTGCCACGAAAGTTAATGAGGAATTTGTAAATGGCAATCCAATTTCTATTAATAGGTACTAAACAAGCGCTTTTGGAATTGGGATTGAGGTCACTATTTAATTAAGTTGTTATACTAGCCTTTAAATTTTTTAATCATTCCTAAATCATATATTATATATAAATGTACTTATCTTAAAATAAAAGATACAAGCTTGGGGATATATTATTTATTAAAATATAGGTATTTGTAAATGTTTGACTGTGAACATTAAGCTTTTTAAAGCACTGATTGTTTATAGTAATATTTTTATTCAATCTGAGAGAGGAATTGAAATTTAAGAGAAAAAATCTATGAATCTAAGTCCAGAAATTTGATTCATGTCTAATTTATTTTTTGCTTTTCATATTTTCTGAAGGTACAATTGAAGAGAAGTTTTAGGAGAAACATAATATTGTGAATTTTGAAAGTATACCTAATTTCCTAACAAATATCAAAATATAAACTATACTAGTTAAGTTATTTCACTGAAGCTGAATTATTAAGCCCATGTAACATCAATATAGTGCTTGAAATGCTAGCTAAAACAACAGGACAACAAAAAAATCAAGGGGATACAAATTGGCAAAGAGGAAATAAATGTATCACTATTTGCAGAAGGCATAATAGTATATATACATAAGCAACCCCCAAAATTCTACCAAATAACTTCTTCAGCTGATAAATGACTTCAACAAAGTGACTGGATATAAAATTAACTCAAAGAAATCAGTAGCTTTCCTTTATACAAATAATAAACAGGCTGAGAAAGAAATTAGGGAACTCCCTTAACAATAGTCAAAGATAATATGAAATACCTTGGTGTAACTCTAACCAAACAAGTGAAAGATCCTTATGGTAAGAGCTTCAAGTCTCTCAAGAAAGAAGTTGAAGATCTCAGAAAATGGAGAGATTCCCATGCCCATGGATTGGCAGAATTAACATAGTAAAAATGGCCATGCTAACAAAACAATCTACAGATTCAATACAATCCCTATCAACATCCTATACAATTATTCAAAGACATGGAAAGAGCAATTCTCAAATTCACCTGGAAAGGCAAAAAACCTAGAATAGTGAAAACAATTTTTTTCTTTTTGATTTCTTTTTTTATTGGATATTTTTATTTATTTTTCAAATTTTATTCCCTTTCCCCCTTTTCCATCCCTTTCCCCCATATCCCATCCCTCTCTTCTTCTATAAGGGTGTTCCATCCTCCCCAACTACCCTTAATTCTCGCCTCCCCACCCTGACATTCTCCTACACTGAGGCTAATATCCAAAATATGTAAAGAATTCAAGAAGCTAACCAAACAAAATAAAAAAAAAATGGGGTGTAGATTTAAACTGAGAGGAATCTCTAATGGCTGAGAATCATCTAAATAAATATTCAAAGTCCTTAGTGATCAGAGAAATGCAAATCAAAATGACCCTGAGATTCCACCTTACACCAGTCAGAATGACTAAGACCAAAAATTCAGGTGACAACACATGTTGGCAAGGATGTGGAGAAAGAGGAACACTCCTCCAGTGCTGGTGCGATTGCAAACTGATACACCTACTCTGGAAATCAAATTGGAGTTTCCTCAGAAAATTGGAAATAGACCTACCTAAGGACACAGAAATACCACTCTTGGGAATATACTCCAAAGATACTCCACCATGCCACAGGGATACATGTTCCATTATGTTCATAGAGGCTTTATTTGTGAAAGCCAGAAACTCAAAACAACCCAGATGTCCCTAGACATAAGAATGAATACAGAATATGTGGTTCCTTTACCCAATGGAATACTACTCAGTTATTAAGTAGGAGGACATCCTGAATTTTGCAGGCAAATGGAAATAGTCAACCTCTGGAGGAACAGTGGGGGAAGGACCCTCAAGATGTTCCAGAGACCTGAGAAGTGAGAAACTCTCAGGACTCAAAGGGGTGAACCCTAGATGAAAAGCCCTACAGTGGGGAGAGGGAAATTACCAAACCCACCTGCAGCAGAAATACAAGGCATCAAGTGAGGGATGGGTTTGCTATCCCACAGTCAAAGTTCTGACCCAAAATTCTTCCCATGTGAAATAAATTTAGGGATGGAAATGCAGAAGAGCCTGAGGAAAAGAAAGTCCAGTGACAGGCCAGGAGGTTGGATTCAGCTCAAGGGAAGGCCCTAAGACCTGAAGCCATTACTGAGAGATGGGGCGTTCTCAAAAATGAACCTATTGTGATTGCCCTCCTAAAGACCAAACAAGCAGCTGAAAAAAGTCAGATGCTGATATGTATACCCAACCAATGAATAGAAGCTGCTGAACCCTCTTTTTGAATCATAGAAAAGCTAGAAGAAGCTGAAGAGGAGGACTACCCTTTAGGAGGACCAGCATTCTCAATTAACCTGAAACCCTGAGATCTCTCAGACATTGGATCACCGACTAGGTAGGATACACCAACTGAGATGAGGCCTCAAACACAAATCCAGCAGAAGGCTCCCAGGTCTGGATTCAGTTAGAGAAGATGCACCTGGCCCTCAAGAGACTGGAGGCCCCAAGAAATTTACAAGTTTGATGGGGTGCATGGGGCGGGGACATCCTTGTGGAGACACAGGAGGGGGGCAGGGAGGAGGTATGTCATGTAAAACTGTTGGGGGATGCACCAGGAGGGGAATAAAATGTGTAGTGTATAATAAATAAATATATATATATATATATAAATAAATAATAGAAAATAAACAAATTATATAATATATGATTTATTATATATTATAATTATATACATACATATACATATATACATATATACATATATGTATATACATACATACATATATAAAAGAAAATATCTTGAGTGAGGTAACCCAATCTTAAAAGAGCACACATGATATGAACTCACTGATAAGTGGAAATTAACCCAAAATCTTGGAATACACAGATACAATTTACGGACCACATGAAGCTCAAGACCAATGCTTCCGTACTCTTTAGAATGGAGAACAAAATATTCAGAGGAGGAAATATGGAGACAAGAGTGGAATGGAGACTAAAGGATATGCCATCCAGAGACTGCCATACATGGGGTTCCATCCACATGCAGACACCAAACCCAGTAACTATTGGGGATGCCAAGAGGTGCATGCTCACAGGAGCTTGAAATAGCTGTCTCCTGAGAGGCTCTGCCATAGTATGACAGATACAGAAGCTTATGTTTGCAAGCCCATATTGGACTGATAAGAAGGACCCCAATGGAGGACTTAGAGAAAGGGTTGAGGTAGCTGAGGGGGTTTGTAACCCCGTGGGAATAACAATATCAGCCAACTAGACACCGCAGAGTTCCCAGGGACTAAACCACTAACCAAAGAGTATACAAGGAGTGACCCATGGCTTCAGGGGCTATGTATCAGAGAACAGCCTTTTAGGGCATCAATGGGAGAAGAAGCCCTTGGTCCTGTGAAAGCTTGATATTGTAGTGTAGGGGAATGCCAGGTCTGGGAGGTAAGAAAAAGTGGGTAGGACGGTGGGTGGGCACCCTCATGGAGGCAGATTGTGTGGGGATGGGATAGGGGGTTTCCGGAGGGCAAACCAAGAAGGGAGATAATATTGGAAATGGAGATAAAGTAATAGCCAATGAAAATGAAAAAAAAGAAAAAAAGAAAATAATGGGCTCCTAAATGTGCAAACCTTTAATCTTGGGTAAATATATGACTGAGAGATATCTATTACCCTATCCACTTTATCTAGTTCACTTTGACTAATTCATACTATGAATATGACAGTGAGTTCATTCCAAGTTCCTGGAGGTTAAACAAGATGTATTAAACTACTTTTAATTCTTAAAAAAAAGTAATGTATTTTTATCATTTTGTTTTGTTTTGTTTCATTTTTGTACTTGGTTTCATTTTTTCATACACTGGGTTTTATTTAAAAGTAAAATATGATAACATGGGAATAAGAAAAATAAGAAAAAGCACATGAAAACTTAAATACCACCATTATTGTCTGTTGAATTAGGTAAATAGTATGAAAGTGGGTAACAAAGGAAAATTTAATGAGATGACATTTGCAAATCGACAATGAGGAAAGCCTACAAATATTTATGGACTAAATATCACAGCCTTTATACTCATAATGTACTCATGGCAAAGTGTGAAAAGAGAAGGAATAAAACATAGTAGGAATTGGTATAATTATCTTTTTGCTGACTTGTGTCTAATTATATAGAACCAAATGTAGAATAAAAATATAAAAGTATTTTTATATAATGGGAATTAGCCCATTTATACTATTGAAAATAAAAAGATTATAAATGTCTCTAAACACAAAAGGGGGAGCTAACCTGTAGAATCCATAATTCTCTTCTTAAAAGCATAAGAGATAGCTGTTTATTCTGGAGCCATTTGAGAGACCTTGGCCCAGTATCACATATTTCGATTACCCCAAATTCCATGTTCCAAGGCAGAAGCACGTTCATGAAATTTGTATTGTTTTATACAACAAAGAAAGGCATAAAACAAAATTAGTTCAAAAGATATTGGTGAATACGTCAGAGGTACCAGTACACTGAAAAGGATGATCTACAGGATCATGATGCTCCCTAATGGTACCTAATTACATAGAACCAATTATATAGAACCATCAAGTGGATTTGTGAACACTAATAAAGTCAATAGATTCTAAAAAGTGTTAGTTCTGATGCAAGGGGTCAGAGATGGCTGTTACAGAGAGCTAGCCCAAGATAAGGGATCTAGAATTTTGGAACTGAAACATTTGAATCTCTGTAAAACACTGAAATTTTATTTGGCCAATTGGCCTCTTTAGACATAACTTCTTTTCAGGACTTCTTAGCCATAAGTAGAAAAATAGATTGTGTTTAATACTAATAGTCCAATTAAAAAGGCTCTTTTCTTTCAGGTATGTATTAAACACAATTATAACAATTATATAAGTTGTAAAATATATTATATATTTATAATATCCTGTTCATCATATTTGTCAATTTAGATAAAATATTCTATTATTTATTCTAACTTAAAGAGTTTACAATTCTGTACCTCAATTAGATTTGATTTTCACTCATATTACCAACTGAAAACGATCCTTTTAAGTCTAGATCACCTTCTTCAATGCTAAACAACTTAAGCTAAATTCTGAGACTATAACTAGATCTCAATTCCATCAAAAATCTGAGAAGGAATTAAATATTACCTGAATATGTGGGAAGCACAAAGAAATAGCTTTCAAAACTTAACAATTTGTAGAAACAGTTGGCTGCCTGGACAATCCCCAATATTCATAAACATTGGAGCATTGGTTTTCGGCCTTCTGGCCAGGTAGGATCTGACAGATCTTAGGTTAACCAATAATTATGAAGAACTAGCTTACCCTTCCTTGGCGGAGCTTAGAAGTCAACTATCACACATCTGTGTGTCCTTTTTTATTTTATATTTTTTGGACAAAAATTGCTGTCAGAATGAAATTAGAGTATTTCTTGCCCAGTAGCTAGCTTGCCACAACTGAAGTAACTCCAACTGGAGGTAATGATTCTCCCTGTCTTGGAGTGGGATGGGGTTTCTTTCAGAAGCAGACATGTGTCCTAGGCAAAATATCTATTAATAAGAAAATGATTTTAAATGCCATATTCTGTGATTCTCTGATGCATTTGAAGAGTATCTAGCTCTATATAGTAGATCTGAACTTCTAAACCTTGATTACTCTTAGCTATTTACTATTGGAATAATATTGAAAATACGTTATTATAATTAAATCAGAATCTAATATTACTATGAGTTTGCTATGTGACCTTAAAGTTATATACATGTGTTGCAACTGACTGGCAGAACCATGCTATTCAGGGTTGTATCTCATACCCATACTGCTGAATCTAAGAAGGAATGTTTGAACCAATCCTGGTCATTTATTGGACTAATTTCAGCCAATGTGACTTTTATTTTGAACTACTAATACCTGTATCTTTAGCAACAGTAATGCAATGGAGTCTTGTGTTTGGACCAACCACGGCTTCACCTCTTCATTAGTCATTTCTGGTTGGCTGGTAAACCATGAGGTTATTCATGTGGACAAGGTAAAAGTGGCTTGAAGTTCAAGTTCTCTCATAGGAAACATTGGTTTCAACTTTTACAAAGTAGATCTGGGTCCAGCTGCATCTTCAGGAGTTAGGCCAGCAATTCTGATTATGCTAGAGTTTTCTCAGGGACACTGTAGGTTTTCATGATAATTGCTTTTGGTAAAATGAATAGCTAGCTCTTTGAGTATCCTTTGGCTCAAGGCAACCTGGACAGTAAAGAAGAGTTCAAAAACTGAAAATTGTGTGTCACATCTCCTTAATTCCTCCATCTCTTGCCTGTTTACAAGAAAATAAAGCTTATTTGAAGATCTTATAATAAGAATATAAAGAGTTAACACTGAATATAAATTCATATAATAATAATAATGTGCTTTAATAATGCTTAAAGTATCTGTCCAAGGCATAGGTAGAAAAGATCCCTCCTGTTTGTCTCACTCCTATTACAGTAAATGAAACTTAAAAAATAAAACCCTTAATAATTTTCTCAATGATACACATAGAGAGAAGAAATATGGATGGGCGATAAGAAATAGACAATTGAATTCCTCCCTTTTTCTTTCTTATGCAAAAATATATATAAAATATATCTAAAGTTAATAACTTCAACATATATAACATATTTTTGCTCTTTAGCTAGATAAAAATTATCATTGACTTGTTTTTTGTTAAAGACATGTATGGCTGAGTTGGTATGTAACTCAATGTTACAGAATTTTCCTAGCATGCAAAAGGCCCAAATTAAACCCCATAACTGCATTTTTTCATTACATGTCAAAACTGTAACTATAACTGCATCAATGTATTATGGTATATTTTATATATCACAAAATATATTAATATTTCAAAAATAATTGAAGATAATTGTACGACTCAATAAAATTTTTCAGTACGTAATCCTTGCAAAGATTTATAGGTGACCCAGGGAAAGTTGAAGACTAGAAAAAGGTGATCAAATGATTAGAGAGAGGGGAGATAGGGTGGAAGGAGGAAATGTGTGAGACAACTGTACTCTAGGGACATTTGAGAATGATATGGAAACCCATTGAAATATAAACTTCCTAAAATATATGGAACTAATCATAATGAGTTCTGCTAATAATAGAAGATAGAGTCCCAACTAGATAATTCTTGCAAGCAAATGATGCTTTCAGTACTAGAATTAGGTTGCATTCAATTAAGTTTTAGCCAAGTATATCCCAGAGATACCCTAATAGACTAGGCTGCGGATAAGACAATAGGCTGTTCTCCATGAAAGGACACTGGGTTCCCACTGCCCATCACCATACAGACACAAGTAATTGAACAGGTACAAAAAGCACCTGAAAATGCTTGCATAACCATGAACCCAAAAGTAGGTGGTCTATAGACCTAGAGTCAAACTGCACACTACAATGACTAGAATCTTTACAAACAGCCCACCAGATTAGCATATTCTATACATGTGCACACCTTAACATACGTATGTACACACAGTCTCAATTGTTGTTTTGACATATGATACCCTCAATTCTTCTTAAACATTTAATTAATTTGAGCCACCCAGGATTTCTACTCAGATTACATTATAATCTATTATTATACATGGACACCTAAGGGTGATTTCTTATTTACTGAAAAAATATTTTTTATCAGCCTGTCATTGTTGTAATGATGTACTTACTGTAAAACTATTCCATGTGTTTTACTGAAAATGAAACCATATGGTTCCTATAGTATTGACATATGCTGGCAATCAAAAGCTTATGTTAGGGCAAATACGCACAGCTGTAATTCACGAAAATCACTGATTTTAAACTTTTCATTTATGTTATATTACTTCAAATATCATAATGGTTACTACTTATAAATTCTCTATGGTCACTATTGCTATGCTGTGGTATTGGCAATGAAATTAAACAGTAAGTTATGATATGTTACAGACATATTGAAAGCTGATAAATGCCATTGCTGTGGATTAAATTTTTGGTAACACAATTCTTCTAATAATGAATGTAAATATGTCTTGTTGATATGTTTTAAAGTATTTAAGCCTGCTGAAGAGCAGAATAAAATGTGGCCCCTAATTCGGTATCTTTTGTAATAATAATAATTAACTTTTGCAACCTTCTAAACTGTGTTAACCCTTTAATCTAATACTATATACCAAGCAACCAATTATCTGAATTAAAATGCTATATTAGTATACCAGACAGAATAGTTAAATGACTCTGATTTTCACTGTTGTAATAATCATTCAAATATTTTACTGTAAAATATCCTCTGGAAAAATAACAATTTACACCAAAGTATCACCAAGCCTTATACTTTCTTTCTAAATACCTAATAATGGAGGGGAGATTGATTTAAAAAACAAAAACAAACAAAATATCATCACTTTATCCTTGATGACAGAGAATACAAGCATGCTTGCTATTCACAAGCATGTTACAGTAAAGATTTGATTAACACTGACATCCTTTATTCAGTCTAATCTAAAAATATCATATTTACTGTATCATATAAAAAATAAAGTTTACAACATTGATAAATAGAAGCAGATCTGTAATGCTTAGTAAAATTTTGGTGTAAATTGTTATTTTCCTGGGGATATTTTACAGTCAAATAATTGAATGATTATAACATGAGTCAAAAATCAGAGATATTTAATTATTCTGTCAGTTATAACAAGATAGCATTTTAATTCAGATAATTGGTTGAATAATATAGTATTAGATTAAGGGATTTGAGAAGTTTAGAAAGTTACAAAAGTCAATTGTTACTATTACAGACCGTATAGAATTTGTGGCCACATTTTATTCAGTTTTATATCGGTTTAAATAATTTAAAACCTATCAATAAGACATATTTACCAGAGGTGTTAGAAAATTTAACAAATTCATGTTGATTTTCTGGTTATCTTGACTGTTCAGGCTAGTGGATTTTCTTTTAAAGAGAATTCAACTTGACAGAAACATACTGTGACACTGGAAGAAATGATTAATCCTTATATTCACAGATTAGTGAAATGACAATGTGAAAACCTGTCACAAATGCAAAGGTTAGCTAGATAAATTCTCTCTCTATCCAAGGATGAAGGGAAGACTTGTGTTAGAAATTACTTTTCTTATAAATGAAAAAAATACATTTTAAGTCTAAATTCTGTTTCCAGTATTGAAAAACAGTTCCTTTCAAATGAGTGCATTTGATTTTACTTTTCCTTCTTTAGATCTGCACCTTATTAAGATTTAAGATAAAGTGTTTTGATATATATCATATTTTACTATACCTATTTATGGTTAATAGCATGTCAGTATATTTGGTACAATGTGCATAATTTCAAGTACAGTAAATACTGATATAAAAATACAGATAAAGGGGAAAGAACTTACATGTGATTTGTTATGTATCCCATTATAAGGAACATACAATTATTTATATTATATTAAATTATTGTTCTGTTAAGATCATGTTTTATTGGGCTGGAGAGATGACTTAGTAGTTAAGAGCACTGACTGCTCTTCCAGAGGTCCTGAGTTCAATTCCCAGCAACCACATGGTGGCTCACAATCATCTGTAATGTGATCTTGGAGCCCTCTACTGGCGAACAGATATATGCAGGCAGAACACTAGCTTATGCTTTAAGATCAAGAATCGACAAACTGGACCTTATAAAACTGTAAGGCAAAACTTTGGTAAGACAAAGGACACTGTCATTAGGACAAAACGACAACCAACGGATTGGTAAAAGGTCTAACTCTAGAATAGAGTCAAATATCCCTATTATAAAATGGGGTACAGAGCTAAACAAAGATTTCTCAGCTGAGGAATACCAAATGACTGAGAAACACCTAAAGGAGTGTTCAACATCCTTATTCATCAGGAAAATGCAAATCAAAACAACCCTGAGGTTCCACCTCACACCAGTGAGAATGGTTAAAATCAAAAACTCAGGTGACAAAAGATGCTGGTGAGGATGTGGAGAAAGAGGAACACTCCTCCATTGTTGGTGGGATTGCAAGCTGGTACAACCATTCTAGAAATCAGTCTGCAGGCTCCTCAGAAAACTGAACATTGCACTACCTGAGGACCCAGCTATACCACTCCAGGCATATACCCAAATGATGCTCCAACATATAAAAAAGACACATTCTCCACTAAGTTCACAGCAGCCTTACTTATAATAGCCGGAAATTGGAAAGAGCCCAAATGCTTTCAACAAAAGAATGGATACAGAAAATATGGTACATCTACACAATGGAGTACTACTCAACCATCAAAAACAGTGACTTCATAAAATTCTTAGGCAATGGATGGAACTAGAAAATGTCATCCTGAGTGAGGTAACCCAATCACAAAAAACAGACATGGTATGAACTGACTGATAAGTTAATATCAGCTCAAAAGTTCGAATTACCCAAGATACAATCCACACACCACATGAAGCTGAAGAAGGACTACGAAAGTGGGGATGCTTCAATCCTTCTTAAATGGGGGAAAATTATTCATAGGAAGATGTATAGAGACAAAGTTTGAAGCAAGAACTGAAGGAATGGCCATTCAGAACCTGCCTCAGCTGGGGATACAGCATATACATATTCATATACATATACATATACATATACATACATATACATATACATATACATATACATATACATATACATACATATACACATACATACACACACACACACACACACACACACACACACACACACACAAACACACACACGTATATATGCCCCAAACCTAGACAGTATTGCTGAAGCTAAGAAGTGCCTGCTGACAGGAGCCTGATAGAACTGACACCTGAGAGGCTCAGCCAGAGCATAATAAATATAGAAGCATATACTAGCAGCAAACCATTGAACTGAGAGCGAGGTCCCAATTGGAGGAGTTAGAGAAAGAATTGAAGGACCTGAAGGGGCTTGCAACATAAGAACAACAATACCAACCAACCAGAGCTCCCAGGGACTAAACCACTATCCAAAGACAACACATGGCTCCAGCTACAAATGTAGCAAAGAATGAGCTTATTGGCCACCAATGGGAGGTGAAGCCCTTGGTCCTGCCAAGACTGGACCCCCACAATGAACGGCAAGGTCAGGGCGTGGAGAGTCAAATAGTAGGTGGTTGGGAAGGGGAAACATGCTTATAGAAGAAGGGGTTTGATTGTATATGGGGCTTATGGCTGGGAAACCAGGAAAGGGAATAACTTTTGAAATGTGAATAAAACATATCCAATAAAAAAGAACCCAATAAAAACTGTACATAATAAATAAATACATCCTTTAAAATGATTATGTTTTATGCTTTAAACTGAGAAACTTAATAAATGCTAGATTACTTGAAATTACACATAAACATTTTGGGTTAGGAATAGAACTTTGTTTTAGAGGACTTACATAGCAAGCCCAATGTAATTAGGTCAATCACCAGTACCTACCCAAATAAATAAATAAATATTTAAATGCATTATGAGAAAAATAATCATCAGAAAAGTATAACACCAGGATTGGAAATTAATTTATGCTGTTAATAAAATAGAATAAATGAAGTGTATAAATGAATGTGGAAATTTACAGAAACTTTAAGATATATCATGGATCATATGCTAAAATGTTTGCATATGAACTGGATGTGTTTGTCGCTTTCATTTTCAGTTGTCAAGAAATTTGGTATGTTCAAATGCTTAAAAATCAAGTGGCCTCACAATATTATGATCAGAAATTTTGAAATATTTCACATAATTTTCTACAGTAGAGTAATGATATTAATGTATATATATATATATTAATATATATCTGATCTTCTAATTTGACCCAATAGTGCAAACACAGGCATAAATTGTGGATAAACAGAGAGCATGTTTCCAAATTTTGTGTTTCTATGAGATAGACAAGTAAGTCAAATTCAATAGTAATATGCTCATAATTCCATAGTGTTACAAAATACTTTCACATCTACAAAGTAGTTTTGATCAGAGTGACGTCATAGTTGTTCATATAATGCTTCATTCAAATAAGCAAAGCAATGTATCAATCACATAATTGTTCTGTGTATTTTAAACAGTTGTGATTTTCCTACATTTTCTCCATCTGCTGTAAACAAAAAAGTTCTGGATACATTTATCAGGTAATATAAGATGAACATTTAACATGCAATCAATAATTGTGCTGTTCAGTAAAGTAGAGGTAGTATGTTTTTCTACAAAATCCATGACCTCATTAGACCCAGACAATTGCTAAGGTACCTAGTAAAGAGCATGATTTCCATCTTGTGGAATGAGCTCTTGCTCAATTTTACAATTGTTGGTTAACCCAAAAATATTAGACCAACTGTTGCACCTTTAGTGCTATCTAGGCCTTCACTCACTGTTGTGGTACATAGAGTTTGAAAAGGGTCTAAAAAATTTAAAAGTCAGATAGCCAGGAAGTCTAATATGAGATCATGCTTCCTAGGAAAGACTGGAGTCTAAATCAAAGCGTCTTAACACTACTTAAGCCTAGACAATTCCCTGACAATAATAATACTAATAGACATGGTAATCTGAAGGGGTTCCCACATCTCAATAGTAGAATGGCAGACTACTAATGGCAGCTGAGAATGGGAGAATTAGTAGTCCCCATAGGTGAAAAAAATAGTGAATTATACAAAACCTAGTAGTTAACCCTCAAATCATATACATACAGCCTACACTAACCTAAAACAACAGGTTAAATATATCTTCATCTTTATACATTTATAAGAATTTATGACAGTAATAAGAAGAAAGATGTTACTCATTTGAGAGTGAGTAATGAGGGTTATATAAAAAGACCTAGAACATGAACAGGTCAGGGAAGGGAGAGGGAGGACTGGGTTAGAAAGAGGAAATGTATGAAGGTAAGTATTCTAATTCAAGTGAAGTATTAAGAAAAATATGAAGGGAAATAGAATGACTCATTTAAGTTCTTCCAAACACTAGAGTTGAAAGTAGTACAATGTATCTATAAAATGGATTCCATCTGAGGAATTTGGAAGAATGAACTTAAAATATCAATATATAATTATGAAAGATAGAAAGTTGAAAAAAACGGTTGATCCAAATCCAAAATTTATGGTTTTGGATTAGAGAACAAAAGTAACTTGGTGGATGGACAGAGATTTTCAAGCTTTGACAAAATAAAATTAAGCATCTTGAATTCGAAGTATTTGAGAAATGTGATTTGATCCTAGTTTTGTTATTCATGCCTCTAAATACAACACTTCTAGAGCCAAGGCAGGAGGATTGTTAAGATTTTGAAATCAGTTAGGATTATGTTGTGAATTTCAATATGGTTTGAAATACAACTTGAGATTTAGCTAGAAGGTAAAGGAATATATAAAAATTTAAGTAAATAAAGATATATATATATATATATATATATATATATATATATATATATATATATATATATACACAAGAGACGCCAATTACAGAACATTAGCGCTCACTAGAGTTCTCTGGATTTTGAGGTAATAATGAATACTTTCCTCTCTGGTGAGAAAAGAATCAAGAGTTCCTATATTTGAGGTAATGTTTCTTGACATTCTCCAGGAAGGTAGTAGATCTGGGGGAAGGCCTATCTATCACAAAGTCATTGTTCTTCCAGGATACTTTGAAAGAGAAAAAAAGTAATCAGTTCTCAAGATATACCCTGCAATATATGAAATTGTGTGGGGATTAAAGCCTTACTTCTTTGCTCTCACAGATTTATTTTATTCCTTTTTTCCTTCTACATTGCACACATTCCTTTATCCTCTGCATCATGTAATTTTTTTCACATTTTATTTTTTAGTAGGTCAAAAATTTGTTTAGTGTTCTTACTATTTCCCCTACCACTTAATGTGATACATTATGCTCCATATAAATGGTTTAGCCTACTTGCTAAGCCTACATCTCAATCACTTTTGTTCCAATTTCTAAGTTCCTGTATTAAATAATGTTTGTAACATTGCTTTAAAAATTCATAACATTTTCATTGAAAACACATTCTCTGAAAGTCAATATTCTGAGTTTACAAAATATCAAAAATTTAATTAATGCCGTGCCCTGAATAATTCACTTGATAACTTCATCAAGTGCCATTAGATTTTTTCATTAATCACTAGAGCAGAATGCGGTATTTAAAAATCAAATCCCCAATATATAAATATTCAGATTTGAGTTCGCCTTAATTGGACCTTACTATTCAAAGGAATTTTTCCTCCATAATTGTTAAAATTCCAAATTAACAGAATTTTTGAAATGATACAAACAAATATTTCCAATCTGTTTTTTATAATACAAAATGTATTTCAGTGTAACCCAGGCTGATGTCAAACTCACTAAAATTCGTTGTCCGAGTCCCACAAATGTTGTCATCACAGGCCTGGCCTCCAACTGAGTATTTTATGAGCTAGTGTATACTAGGTAAAGAAAGATACTGAGTTAAAAATTGAGAAATGTGAGCGGTTTGAGAGTGATAATAAGATATTGACATAACTCAAGCACTAGAAGACATTTTACATGTGGAAAGAATTAAGTGAATATTACTCAAACATTGTTTGCTTTAATATTGATCTTCTTTTGAAGTTACTGTTATTTCATCTAGGAATATTATTATGTACAATATCATCAATATCATGATTGTACTGCAAGTAGAAAATATGGTGTGATTTTACTTGGTATATGTTATATTGAATTTCTGAGATCTCAATATTAGAGATTATACACAATTATTTATGTTGATGTAATTCATGTAAATTATTAATTAAGCCAAAATAAATAATTGCTTAATTTATTATTCAGGTAATAGTTAATGAGGATGTAGTTATTTCACAATCAACAAACTTTAGGACAATAACAGATTGTGAGTTTTGCACTCATAACCTCATGTGTTTGGAGTCAGAGACACTACCTAATAAGAACTTAGCTCGTAAAACACACATGCACAAACACACTCCTTCACACACCTATGCATACATACATACACATGCACACCTTACACACACACACACACACACACACACACACACACACACACACACACACACACACATACCCCAAATAGGACACATGTGCACCAAAAGGGAAAACTGGATAAATAGGTAGGAAGCTTTAATTAAAAAAGAGATATAGAAGGTAATGCATAATGTGACAGAGAAAGAAGAGAAAAATAGCACTTAGAATGTTTAAAAATAATAAGGGAGATATTGTAAAATATTTTATGAGTTTAATTAAATAAATCATGTGCATGTGTTTATATAGCAGTAATCATCAAAGATGAAAGCAAGAGGAAAGAAAGCAGACATGGAAGGAATTGAGTGTGAGAGAATCCAAAAGCTGTAAATATTGTTCTCACATTGAAAAGACACAAGGGTGTTTTAAATAGTAAAAGAGAAAAAGAAGGAAAAAGAAAACAGCAACATTTCTTCTTCTTAAACCAAAGTTTGATGCATTTTGAAATCAATATTCAAAGCAATCAGAAAAATTTGATAAATTGACATCTTCCTGAATCAACATATGGTGGAGATAGCAACTTCAAAATTCATGAATTTTAACATTAATCCATGATGCTAGTCCTTGCTTATATGTATTGTCTCTTGATATCTAATTTTATGCATAAACCCTGTGTAGTACCTGCTACAGTCCTGCTATGTCCTGCTTTTTACAGTTAGACAAACAATATGTTCATTGACATGTATGACACTGCGTAGTCTTGTCCTTCCTCTTTCCTTTATCTGTTTCTGACATCAAAGATTCACTCAATATACTACCAGCCTTAAAAATGTGATTGTTAGGTGATTTTAGTCATGACAAATAGTAAAAATATATATGGGAAAATTTAACCAGCAGTAGAATTTATTTTCTAATAAACTTTACCACGAAAGGCACACACTCACTTCCAAAAGTTTTCAATAATAATAATATAACTTATGCATACATTTATATAACATTCATTATATGAACAAGCAGATAGAAATGAAGTAATTGATCTATCTTCTAATACTGCAAAGGTAATAATTATACTTCTAAGAAAAAATATGATTTGAAGTGGTAGAGTATGTTAGTCTACATATTCATAAGGTTGAAACAAACAATTGGAATGATTTTAACTCTAACCATGGTAACACAGTTAGTTCCCATCCAATCTAGACTACAAAGTGAGACCACTTACCTCAAGCAAGCAAAAACTCAAAACCAAGCAAATAACAAACATTCGAAATGGATAAATTATAAGTTCTATATGACAGATTACTTTTAAGCCAGTGTACCATATTGATTACCAGGTTGTCGAGATATCTTTATGGTTTAAAGTGTGGCATTTATATCTTGGAAATAACTAACAACTGTCAAATAAGACTTGATGCGATCATTAGGAGTGGATTGGCACTTTGTACTAAAATCCTAACCTACTACTCATGAATAATAAGCTCATAGACCTTAAAGGATAACTCCAATTTTACTTTCCTGACTCAATTCTAAAATCTCATGATTATTCACAGAGATGTGTAGCTCTCATCCCCCACCACAAAACATATTTTCTGCAACAGATGACACCACTAATAAAATCGACAAGAGTCTGTTCAAAATACAGAAAACAAGTCAGTGAGGTTTTCCATTCCACTAGCTGTTTCTATAACCTAATGCATTATATCGAAGCTTCAAGCAATACCTGAAGGTGGGGTAGAAAGGTAAAAGGAGACAAGAATCAGAAAATCTGCTGTCTTCTATACATATACTCATATTAAATCTCAAAATATCTGTAATTCTTACAAGACGTTCAGAATGGCAAAGCAGTTCTCTATGTGCATAGAGAATTTTCAAAGGGTCCTAAGACCAGAAATAGACCTATAAACAATACACACACACACACACACACACACACACACACACACACACACACACACTCGCATGCACATATGAGAATAGCAGATAAGATAACCAGGAAAACATCTTCTCACCCTTTCAGAAAGTGTCTGTTGCTGAAAACTCTCAAAGTACTAGAGATAGAAACTTTAGCATTCTATAATGCCCAACAAAACAATTCAACCTAATTCTCTCTACAACACTGTAGGCATATTCATTAAAAGGATACTGGTGATTTGAAAAGGCAAACACATGCAACTTGAACAGTAGTATGCAAGTTGTATAGGTCTCAGCACAGAAACAAATATTAAGATAAAAGAACAATGTGACATAAATTAAAAACTACTAAATTTCACAATGAAAATGATCTGTACGCCCTTCAGACAAAATTTAAAGGATATATAGTACAGTATTCAAAATTTATTATAACTATATTCAAATAGATCAAACATAAAGTAAACAGATGACCGGAATAAGTAATCCAACACAAGATATGAAAATCAAATTAATTAGAGAACTGAAAAGAAGCTGTTCTATGAAACCTTAATAAGCCAGATAAAAACCTAACTGGAAAGCTTCACAAATTGAAAAGATCACGTAGAAAACAGTATGTCTAGAGCTGCAGAAGAATTAGATCACTACATAAAAGTTAATGATGACTAGATACATGGTAATAGATAGATAATGATGGTGGTGATAGATAGACAAAGATAGATAGATAGATAGATAGATAGATAGATAGATAGATAGATAGATAGATAGATAGAGGATAAATGGTGACAGATGACAGTCTAGATGAACAGATGACAGATAGGTAAGATAGACAGACAGACAGACCTAGAGATGCATGCATACATACATATACATACATATTATATAGATAGATATGGTAGACTGAGAGAAAAAATGGAAAGATACAAATCAACAGAAAACAAGTACCCTGAATCACCATAAAAATATGCAACCTTTCATTTGTGAGGAGTATTTCTATGGTTCTGCATACTTGACAGAATGACGTATAATTTGTTTTATTTATTTTAATGATTCTCAAGGCAGTATTGGTTTACATATGCGTGATGACTAAGACTGTTGAATGTTTCTCAATCATTTGAGTTTCGTCTATTGAGAAATCTTTGTTTACTCTGTATCAGATTTTTAATTGTTATTTTCTCTTGATATTTAGTTTTTGAATTCTTTATATATGTTAAATATCATCCCTCCATTAGATGAATAGATGGTAAAAATTGTTTTCCCATTCTTTGGACTCATGCTTTGTTCTAATTGTAGTGTCCTTTTCAAAGCAGCTTTTCAATTTCATAGGGGCACATTTATTTGTAATTGATCTTAGTGCCTGTGCTAATGCTCTTCTAGCTGAAGTTTTTTTCTTTG
Organism: Rattus rattus; assembly: GCF_011064425.1. Lineage (NCBI taxonomy): Eukaryota > Metazoa > Chordata > Mammalia > Rodentia > Muridae > Rattus > Rattus rattus. Next base: position 36,026,241 of record NC_046166.1, read on the forward strand.
CTAAATAGCTCAAAAATATTCCCCACATTTATATCAAGTTCAATGTATCAGGATTTTTGTCTTTGTTTTTTATTGTTTTACTCCTGTTCTGTTCTTGTATTTATTTTAAGATATGGTTTTGCTATGTAGTCAGGGTTGTCCTGAACCTTTATCTAGAGACCAGGCTATCCTGGAACTCAGGGGTTCATCTGCCTCTGCATTATGAATGTTGGGATTAAAGACATGTGATATGACCACTGAACTTCAGTGTATATGATTTTGTGTTGAAGACATTGACCCACGTTGCATAAAATTATGTGCAAAGTTATTAGTATGAATATGTTTGACCTTTTTTCTACATGCAGCTGCAAATGTAAAAACCTAATGTTGAAGCTGTTTCTCATTCTTTATCAAAATTCAGATGTGTAGACTTATGTCTGGGTTTTCAATTTCATTCCATTGATTAAAGTTGCTGTTTGTTTGTTAGGTTTTGCTTGTTCGTATGCTGTTTTTGATCATACCATGTTATTTAAACTTTTATAGCTCTGTAGTACAATTTGAGATAATGGATGGCCATCCCTCCAGAGGTTTTCTTGCCATTCAGGGTTATTTTAGTTGTCCTGGCTTTTGCATGTTTCCATATGAAGCTGAACATTGTCTTTTCAGAATCTGTGAAGAATTGGTTGTAATTTTGATATGTATTACCTTGACTCTTACTGATTTAATTGAATCAATCCATGAGCATTGGAGGCTTTTCCATCTTCTTATATATTCTTCAATTTCTTCAGTTCCCTAAAACCTGACGTGAAATGGAAATTCCTGATTTCTTTGGAGACTTGGTTGTGTTGTATGGTGGTGTTTTGTTTTGTTTTGTTGTTGTTGTTGTTGTTTTGGGGAGGTTGGATTTTTGGGGTTTTTTTGTTTTTTGTTTGTTTGTTTGTTTGTTTTTAGAAAGTGTCTTCTGAGATGATGTCTTTGTTGAGGTAGATTCATGGGCGGTGTTTTGTTGAGAACAGACTTCTGGAAGCAGCCAGTGATTTTTGTTAGAGTGGACTCTTGAGAAAACATGTGTTATTTAGCAAGAGTATAAATGTAAGCCTATAGCCTATGGATGGTGCAGTGTGATATTGGTACAGAGTAGCATTCTTTGCTGGTCATCATTATACTTTGCTGATGCTGGTCTTCACTGACAATGCTGCATGGTATTGGTGCACCTTGTCATTCTTTGGTGGTCATTATTTGTTGTAACCTCACACAGAGAAATGCACCAAAGAATTTCTGCTAGTATTCCAGTGGATGTTTGTGACTTTTGATGGCTGAATGACAGAGCCTCGCAGTTTCTTCTGAGCAATTGTCATTGTTGACCCATGAATGGTGTTTGTCAGTATATCGAGCTGCTACTGTTGATTCCTATGAACTGAAAAATTTTATCCTGACAACACAGATTAGATTCACTTCAGAGAATTATTTCTAAATGGACCATATCCTCCTTTTCTGTCTATCTGGTCAGTGGTAGGTTAGAAGGGAGTTTAAAACATTTAAGAACCCTTATCACTATAGTATGAAATTATAAGCCTACATTTTTATTTTTTTATTACAGTTAACAGAAAATTATATATATATATATACATATATATAATTTTATTTAAAGGTATTTCAAAAAGTGTTGGATCCCTGAGTTCTTCCACAGTCTGTTTGTCATTTATATATGACATGATAAGAGATGCTGAGTTTCATGAATTAATCTTGTACCAGCTAGTTTGCTAAAATTGTTTAACAGCTGTAAGAGTTTGCCAGTGGCACTTTAGGGTCACACATGTACTAACATATTATCTGCAGATAGAAAAAATACTTTAACTTCTCCCTTTCTGATTTGGGCTCTATTTCAGTTGTCTTGCTGTATTAGCTAAGACTTCAAGTAATATATTTAATAGGAAGAAAAAAATTGGACATCCTTGTCTTGTTTCTGATTTTAGTGGAATTGCTTTAAGCTTCTCTCTACTAAAGTTGATATTGGTCTTGGCTTGCCGTGATTTGCTGTTGTTATGTTTAGGTATGGCCATCCTTAATCTCTTCAGGATGTTTACCATGACATGATGTTGGACTTATTTAAGGGCATTTTTTGCATCTAATTAGATGATCATGTTGTTTTCCTTTAGTTTGTTTATATAGGAGATTAAAATGTACAAGTTATTATTTTAATCAACTATAGGTCTCTGGAATGAATTCTTCTACATCTCATTGGATGATCTTTTGGATGTATTCTTGGATTTGGTTTTATTGAGAAAATTTGTATCTATATTTATAAAGGCAATTGATTTATAATTCTCTATATTTATTGGGCTCTTATATGGCTTGGGCATCAGATTTACTGTGGCCTCATAAAATGAATTGGGCAATTTCCTTCTGTTTCTGTTTTTTGGAATAAGTTGAGGAGTATAGCCATTAACTCTTCTTTGAAACTTTAGTAAAATTTGGTACTAAAACCCTCAGGCACACAGTTTCTGTTGATTAGAAGATGTTTTAATCAGTGCTTCTATTTCACTAGGGGTTAAAAGTCTTTTTAAATGGTTTACCTGATCTCATTTAACATGGTTAAGTGATAGGTGTCAATAAATTTTTCTCAGTTCTTTGAGATTTTCAAATTTGGTGGAGTACATTACTTTATTTTAATTTCTTTCTTTCTTTCTTTCTTTCTTTCTTTCTTTCTTTCTTTCTTTGATTGGATATAATCTATATACATTTCACATGTTATTCCCTTTCCCAGTTTCTTATCCCCAAAGCCCCTATCCCATCCCTTTTCCCTCTTTCTATGAGAGTGTTCTCCCTCCCCAACCACCTCCCTTCCAGCCTCCCCGCACTGACTTTCCCCTATACTGTAGTTTCCAACTTAGGCAGGACCAAGGGCTTCTCCTCCCATTGGTGCCCAACAAGCCTCTGCTACATATGCAAAGGGCGCCATGGGTCTGCCTGTCCATGTGTAGACTTTGGATACTGGTTTAATCTCTGGAAGCTCTGGTTGGTTGTGATTGTTCTTATAGGGTTGCAAGCCCCTTCAGCTACTTTAATCCTTTATCTAATTCCTCCAACAGGAACTTCCTTTACAATTCAATTCCTTCCTTACAATTCAAAGGTTTGCTGCTAGCCTTTGCTTCTATATTTGTCATGCTCTGACTGAGCCTCACAGCTGACAGCTCTCTCAGGCTCCTGTCAGCATGCATTTCTTGGCTTCATCCATATTGTCTGGTTTGGTATATATATATATATATATATATATATATATATATATATATATATATATATATATTGTATGTATGTATAATTGGGCTGGATGCCACTCAGGCAGGCTCTGAACAGTCTTTCCTTCAGTCTCTGCTCCAAATGTTGTCTCCATAACTCCTCCTATAAATATTTTTGTTCCCCCATTTAATAAAGACTGAAGCATTTGCACTTTGGTCAACCTTCTTCTTGAACTTCATGTTGTCCACGGATTACATTTTGGTTAATTCCAGCTTTGGGACTAATATCCACTTATCAGTGAGTGCATACCATGTGTGATTTTTGTGATTGGGTTACCTCACTCAGGATGACATTTTCTAGTTCCATCCATTTGCTAAATAATTTTAGGAAGATTGATAGCTAATTAGTATCCTTTGTGTAGATGAACCACATTTTCTGTATCCATTCCTTTGTTGGAGGGCATCTGGGTTCTTTCCAACTTCTGGTTATTATAAATAAGGCTGCTATAAACTTAGTGGCGTATGTGTCTTTGTTGTATGTTGGAGCATTATTTGTGTATATGTACAGGAATGATGTAGCTGGGTCCTCAGATTGTACAAAGTCCAATTTTCTGAAGGTCCTCCAGACTGATTTCCAGAGTGGTTCTACCAGTTTGCAATACCACCAACAATGGAGGAGTTTTTCTCTTTCTCCACATCCTTGCCAGCATCTATTGTCACCAAATTCGGGATCTTAGCCCTTCTGACTGCTGTGAGGTAGAATCTCAGGGTTGTTTTGATTTGTATTTCTACAATGACTAAGGATCTTGAACATTCCTTTAAGTACTTCTCAGCCATTCAATATTCCTCAGCTGAGAATTCTTTGTTTAGCTCTGTACCCTACTTTTAATAGGGATATTCGACTCTTTGGAGTTAGTCTTGGATATTAGCCCTCTATTAGATGTAGGAATGGTAAAGATCTTTTCCCAATCTGTTGGTTGCCGTTTTGTCCTAATGACAGTGTCCTTTGCCTTACAGAAGCTTTCCAATTTTACGAGGTTCCATGCATCCTGTCAGATCACCACAGACTATAGCTAGTCTTCAATAACAACAAAAATCACAGAAATCCCACATACACATGAAAGATGAATAATGCTCTATTCAATGTTAACTTCATCAAGGAAGAAATAAAGAAATTAAAGACATTTTAGAATATAATGACAACGAAGGTGGAGCATACCCAAACTTATGGGACACAATGAAAATGGGGCCCAGAGGAAAACTCATAGCACTGAGTGCCTCCAAAAAGAAACTGGAGAGAGCATTCATTTGCAGCTTGATGCACAACTAAAAGCTGTATAACAAAAAGAAGCAAATATACCCAAGAAGAGTAGATGCCAAGAAATAATCAAACTCAGGGCTAAAATCAACCAGGTAGAAACAAAAAGGACATTACAAAGAATCAGCAAAACCAGGAGCTGTTTCTTTGAGAAAATCAACAAGGTAGACAAACCTTCAGAAGGGAGTACATGTTTTTAAAGCAAGTTCTTATGATTCTCTTGATTTCCTCTCTGTCTCTCGTTATGCCCCCTATCTATATTTTCTTTATTTGGATATTCCATATCTGCAGGGAGTGTGGTGGTGCCTCAAAGATGGAAATCCATCTACCTTAAGAACTAGCATCTTCATAGAAGCAGGGGGAGATGGTATAGGGGTGGGGAAGGGGGATAAGATTTGCAATGTAAATACATAAAATAACCAAGAAAAATAAAATTATTACAAAAAGAAGTAGCTATATCCATCTTGGACAGATAACAAAGGATGCTTCGATATACTTCAGAGACACTTGCTCAACTATGCTCATTGCTGTTCTATTCATAAGAGCCAGAAATTTGGAAAAATGTCCCTAAATATCCTTCCACAGAAGAATGAGTACCAAAAATGTGATACATTTACTCAATGGGGCTTTACTCAGACACATAAAAAATAATATCATGAAATTTGGAGGTAAGTTGAAAGAAGTAGAAACTATAATTCTGAATAAGATAAGTTAGACAGAGGAAGAAAAATAGGGTGTATTGGCTTATGTGTGGATTTTAGCTGTTAATTCAATGCTATCCAGGATATAATCCCTAGAATAAAAGGTCCGGTATAGAGTTAGGAAGTGAGAGCCATGGCAGCAGGTAGATATCCATAAGAAATAGAAATACAAAAGGTATACATTGATGAATGGTGGAGAAATGGGATGTAATGATCAAGTAGAGAGGAAGATCAAATGGAATTATAGGTCAAAATGCAATTATGTTGAGAGGCAGGTAAAACTAAGAGCCATTTGATAGTTAATAATTTAAGATACTAAAATCTTCCTAAAAACATACTTGAAGGCAATAAATGAAATCACCATATATTTGGAAACATACTGCCACAACTGGCCATCTCTTGTCACCAAATGAAAATTCCTTTCCTAGATTTTGGTTGTATTTAATTGAGTTTCTGGCCAGAGGAGTCCCATGGGAAGCCCCAAACGAAAGTCTCAAACTGTTGTGAAGATATCATGTTGCTATCCACAAACTGATTGCACAAACCCATTACTGAGGACAGTAGCCACACGACTCATTAAACAGGAAAAGCTTGAACTGATGTCTATACAGAACCTTCAGGATAGGATTCCAGTGTCTTTGGTTAAGGAAATGTACTCTCCAGGCGGCCAAAAGTGAGGTGTAAATACCTAGCCAGCCATAAAACCTTTGACTTTCAGTCTCTCTTGCATGACAATATGATGGCACAAAGATTGTCCAAATAACTAGTCAATGTGTGATTTGACTTAAGGCTCACCCCATGAAAACAACCCATACCTGACATTGTTTGTGTTACCAAGAACTATATAGTCCATAGACCTAAGGTAAAATCAAATACTAAAAAACATAACAGTAGTATGACTCCTAATGAAATTCGTTTATACTCATAAATCAAAACTTTATTCTGTCATCATCAGAGAGGCTTTCTCCTGAGGAAACTGGGAATAAACACAGAGACCCACAGCCAGATATACTGAAGAAAATGAGAGAACTTGGAATACTCAGCCCTAAGTGGGATTTCTCCATTAAATTTTCACCTTCACAGGACTCAAGTAACTTCTGGGAAGAGGAGACAGAATGACGGTAGGATCCAGAGCAGGTGGAGGAAACCAAGAAACAAGACCCTGTAAAATCAACAGGATCATCAAACAAATTCATTGAAACTGAGCAGCACAGACAGGTCTACAGAATCTGGACCAGATGGGGTTCTAGAGTTGAAAGAAGTGAACATACGCCTTCATGCATTACCCAGAATCAATGACCAGTTGTTACCCACTTACAAATGAAAAAGCAGATTCTTTCAAGTGAATTTCACTGGAGGAACAAGCTCCTTTTAAGGTTTGGCTTCATGCCCAGGAATAGCCAAGTAAAAACACAATTGCATCATCAGAGGTTCCTTGTCTCACACTGTTGTGTTCTTGCTTTTCTTTCTTATTCTTTTATAGATGTTTTCATTATTTTTATTTTTTATATTTAGTCTCATTATATATGCATATATGTGTGCGTATACATATATTTCTTTCCTTATTACCTTATGGGTTCTTTGAATGCACATTACAGCTTCCAGTTCAGTGTTTTCATGGGATTATCACCTTATATAAACAAGTGGGTCTTTGCTTCCAATGCCTCCTCTTAAATTATTTTCTTGCGTTTGTGTTTGTCCTCTTAATATATTTTACTTTAAAAGAATACCCCCAACAATTTCTAGCAACTAAAACATAGAGATTGAAGAAACTACCTCCTGTAGCCAAGCAGGACTTCTAAAAGAGGGAAGGAGACGTCAATCCAACAACAAAACCTTCAAACCAAAGTTTGTCATGTACAGAGGATGTGAATTGATAAAGATGGAGCAGAGACTAAGGGAAACATCCAACCAGTGACTGCCCTAAATTGAGGCTCATCCCATGTGAGAAAGCCAACCACTAAACTATAAAGATGCTCTGCTCTGCTTGGATAGAGGGACCTAGCAGAACTGTCTGCTGAAAGGCATCATCCGGCAACAGATGGAGGCAGAGGCAGAGATACAAACCAAGCATCAGGCAGAGTTCAAGAGTCTTGTAGAAGTGTTGATGATAGAACTGAACAAGCCAGAAAAGTCAAGGGCAGCACAATAAAGCTCATGTAATCAACTGACCTGGGACCATGGGGCTCACACAGCCAGGGCCACCAACCAAGGGACATGCTGGACCTAGACCCCCAACAGATTTGTGACAAATGTGCAACTTAATCTTTATGTGTGTCCCCTGACCAGTAGAAGAGGGGATGTCTTGATTTCTGTTCTTTGCCATTGGATTTCCTTCCCCCTACCTGGACTGCCTGGTTGGTTCTCAGTAGGAGATGATGTGCTTGTCCTGCTGGAACTAGATGTCCCAGGGTGGGGGATACCAAAGGGAGATACCATTCTCTGAGAAGAAGGGGGAAGGAACAATAGGAGAGCTATCTATAAAGGTGGGACTAGGAAGATAGGAGAGAGGGGGCTATGATCCAGGTGTAAAGTAAATAAAAATAATTATTTAAAGAAAAAAGACAAAAACAGAAATCAATCTAGAAATATATATGATATATTTTTATGGAGGAGGGTTGTTCCTGCACCATGTGGTTCCAAAGTCTAAAGGCAATGCATCTTTAAAATTTATATCATGCCTTTTCTTTTACTCTCCAAATCTTGCATGTATATGGAATATTTTCTTTATTCTCAAGGTAGCTTTTATGATTTTGAAGAGAATTTCAGCGTCTAATCTTTTGCTAAAAAATTTATAATTAAATAAATTCTACTTTTCTACAAACATTTCACCATATTGAAGGCTTCCAAATGTTATGGCAAAATGCTACATCTACCTTGATTTGGTGCATCTCTCTGGTTTCTCTTTAGAGAAACGTCTTGAAAATAAGCTCTTTACTTAACCAAAAGAGATTATCCTTGCTTATATGTGTATCAAGTTAATGAAGATTTCCTTTGGTATCTCCTCTAGAGACTAAATATGTCAGAGTATCTTGATAATAACTGTGGGTAATTACAATTTATATTTATTCTCACTCTGAAATTATTTGCTTCTTTAAAAATGACAGCTCCTGCAATTTTTTAAAATTCTTTTTATGAAAAACTTTTAAAAATTCACTAAAAGCAATAAGGGAAGCTTTCCTTTAACACACTAGTCTCTAAAATGAGCAAGGACACATAACAATCAAACTGAAAGTATTTAAGCTGTTCAGTGAAGCAAGGAAATATCTTAAGTCTTTAGTGTGACAAAAAGTATTAATGATAAAATGGAAGTAGATCAGCAACTCTAGACTCTGAAGTCAGGCCAATATTTATTGGACAAGTGATATGTTAGATATTTTGAAGAAAATAGTATGGGTCTTGATTTAACTAAGCCACCTTTCATGTTAAGCTTCACAGAAATATCCATCCATCAAGAATAGTGAAGCACTATGAGCAAAGTTCAATATGTTTCAATATGAAACTAAATATGAAGTTCTGGGGGAGAAGGGCAAATTCCTGGAGTTACAATGAATATTGCTTTATGTCACTAACTGATAAGCCAGATGTACAAGTTGAGATTGATGGCATAAGCTAAAAGTAGGAAAACACTTGCAGACCTGAACATAAATATTTTCTTCAAGTATGTGCAGCAATGAAATAGAAACTCTGAAGAAAGATTTATGGAGAATTCACTTTCAGCCTTTAAGGGACCATGGCTATAGTAATCTTTTCAATAATTCTACTGAAGATATAGTTCATATGAGAGAGGCCAAGAGACTTACTCCTTGGGTTTTATCTGTCGTTAGTGATTTGTTTTTCCCAAACTCATAAGAGGTTGCAAAATACATATCAACTTATTAAAGAGAGAACTGCCTGCTTGGAGAACAAACTCAAACTAGGTCATGTAAGAAGTCTCTCTGTAATAAAGGTACGGACAGCAGCCTTAAAAATACAAAACTGATGCTTGCTGTCATTCTGCTAACTTTTCATTATTACTGATGTTTAGATAGACATGAAACTGTCTTGAGCTACAAAAATAAATTTTACAACAAGCTAAGCAAAATCTGTCAGAAACAATCTGGCCATATTTTGATAACTGTCGCTATCACACGGGCAATGAAAAGTCTTTGGTCAAGATCACATAGCATGCCATGGAATGTAGAACAGAAAACACTCAAATGGTAAGATGTTTCTCCATTCCTTTGAGAGAATCTCTCTACAGAGGCAGACAGATAATGACAACTGGAACAAGCTGAACTTGTGTCTTCCAAATGACTAAACGGAGACTATAGAATAAATTAGTTACATTAATACTAGAATTCTCCATTTTAAAGTCATTTAAAAGTTGCTTGTGCCAACATAATAAATGAAAAGCATGCAAATAAATGTTATGATCTAAAACTCTTTGCCTTCTCATAAACGTATTGTGAAGGTATTATAGGCTGAGTTATTCCTAATGATAATATACCATTAAAATAATAAGATCTAATTATTATTATAGTTTATAGTATCATAGATAATTATATTTAATCAGTTTTAATAAATATGTAGAATATTTTAATACCTTAATATTTTATATATTAAAAACAAGGTTTAATATGTATGTATATATTAAAGCTCTTTGTCAAATGTAATTTGCTATTGATATATCAGTTATTATGCATATAAATATAACATCTATTAATCAATTCTTAATTTGTTTTTAGGGGAAGTAACTCTGAGACTTCTAATTTTCCTATGAGACTGAAAGACATTAAAAGTCATAACATCATATCCTCAAAACAGTGAATTAACAAATGTAAATAAGTCAGCAAATAAATGCCAAAAATTAAACTCACAACACAGTCATTGGCATATTAAAATCCTGTTTTCTAGTCCTTCATTTGTTCAGCTACAAATTTTCACCTCACAGAGAAGACACCTTTGATGGATAGTTTTAAATTTTAACTCCCAATGCTCATTTTAACTCCCCATGCTCAGGTGGTCCTGGAAAGAGTCACAACTGAAAAATTATCACCAAACCCAGAAACTTGATGCCAAATAGCTTTTTTTTAATATAAATTTTGACTTTCAAAACATGATTTTAATCAATTTTTGATACAGTCTTTGTGTAGTCATGACTGTCCTGGAACTCACTCTGTAGATCAGGCTAGCCTCATTCTGGAATTAAAGGCATACACCACTACTGCCAGGCTCAAAACATTTTTTTCCCTTTTTCATTTATTGAATAATAATTTTATTTACATTTCAAATGTTATTTATTCACTTTGTCAGTTTCCCAGAAATAAGCCCCCTATCCCATCCCTTCTTCTGTAAGGGTGTTCCCCTCCTCATCCACTCCCCCTGACATTCCCCTACACCGGGGTCCAACCTTGGCAGGAACAAAGGCTTCACTTTCCATTGGTGCCCAACAAGGCCATCCTCTGCTACATATGCAGTTGGATCCATGGGTCAGTCCATGTGGGATTTCTGGTTGGTTGGCATTGTTGTTCTTATTGGGTTTCAGTCCCCTTCAGCTCTTTCAATCCTTTCTCTAATTCCTCCAACAGGGGTCCCGTCTCAGTTAAGTGGTTTGCTGCTAGTATTCGCCTCTTTATTTGACATGCTCTGGCTGTGTCTCTCTGTAGACATCTATATCCGGTTCCTGTTAGCATGCACTTCTTAGCTTCATCAGTCTTATCTAGTGTTGGTGACTATATATATATATATATATATATATATATATATATATATATATATATATAGCACATTTGGGTAGGCTCTGAATGACCATTCCTTCAGTCTCTCTGCTTCAAACTATGCCTCCATATCCCATCCTATGAATATTTTTGTTCCCTCATTTAAGAAGGACTGAAGCATCTGCACTTTGGTTGTTCTTCTTTTTGAGCTTCATGTGGTCTGTGGATTGTATTTTGGGTAATTTGAGGTTTTGGGCTAATATCTACTTATCAGTAAGTGCATACTATGTGGGTTTTGTTTTTTTTTTTTTTTTGTTTTGTTTTGTTTTGTTTTGTGTGATGAGTTACCTAACTCAGGATATTTTCTTGTTTGATCCATTTGCCCATGAATTTCATGAAGTCATTGTTTTTGATAGCTGAGTAGTACTTGACTCTGTAGATGTACCATATTTTCTGTATCCATTCCTCTGTTGAAGGGCATCTGGGATCTTTCCAGCTTCTGGCTATTATAAATAAGGCTGCTAAGAACATAGTGGAACATGTGTCTTTGTTATATGTTGGAGCATCTTTTGGGTATAAGCCCAGGAGAGGTATAGCTGTGTCCTCACGTAGAGCAATGTCCAATTTTCTGAGGCATCTCCACACTGATTTCCAGAATGGTTGTACCAGTTTGCAATTCCACCAACAATGGAGGAGTGTTCTTTAGTTAACCCATTATTACATTATTACCTTTTCTCCCTTTAATCATTCTCTCCCTTCATCCCTCCATATATATGTATGTGTGTTTGTGTATGTGTTTTTCTGTGTGTTATGTGAATATATATTTAGCACATGAGTATTTTAAATGACAAGGTCATATTTATTTAGTGCAGATTTATTTCACATTGAAGTATATCTTATTTCAGTTTCTAAAATATTATAATTCCAGCATATAATAACATGCCAAACTTTCATCTTTAATATTCTGGTCAGTGTTTGGTCAGACAGTTGGACTGAATATAGCTGAGTAGGATACTTGTCTATTTCCATACCTTTAATATTTTCATTATTGCTTCTGATATTATGAGGGTAAGCTCTTAAAGGGAGCCTTCCAGGTCAAATTCAAAAGAGCATACCTATTAGTTCTTCCTCCAATGTATATGGTTTCTTCAGAAATATGGTGTTATTTTCTTTTTCTAGAACCACAAAGAAACATGGCAATAGCTTATATTATTTTGATTTATATTGAAATCTTTTAATCCACAAACTAAAAGAAGTTTCTCATCCATGGCATAGGAGATTTTGATTGATAGTCTATGTTTCATTGGAGTGGAGCATTTTTATCACAACTGTTGCAAACTAAATAATGTGTAAATATATTCCCATAGTTTATATATTTGTGTGTAATACCTATACATATATGTATTAGTTTTAAGTTTAGTAAACATAAATTTAGTAAACTTGATGTAATTCCATATTGCTTTCTCTAACAGCATCATTTTTGACTATATTTATTCTTCCATTTTTCCTGTACTTATATGGCCCCATGATTCCCCAGAAACATCTTGCCAATCAGCTCTCCAACTTTCCTCATTTCCATCTTTTAAACCCAACTTTCATGCGTGTTACTATGGTTCTATGTTTAAGGACTCATGATGCCTCACCCGTCAATCTGAGCTCAGTGCCTACAGATCAATCATGGTAGGAGAGAACACAAGGGTTTTTCTAACCTCCATACACATGTTGTGACAAGCTTGTGAAATCTTAAAATTCTTACTGGGAGAATTAACTGAATTTAACAAAGTATCTGCAGAATGCCATCTACTGCTATAATAAAATTGCATGGCAATGAAAACTTAAAGAAATAAGAGATTATTTAGAGCTTATGATTCCAGAGTTATTGTAGTCCATCAATGTCATGGCAAGTAGCATGGCAGCAAATATTAACCTTGGTGGCAGGAATATCTGGAAATTTTATTTCAATTGACGAGTTCAAATTTAAGACAGAGCATCCAAAATAGTCTAAGAATTTAGAAACTTTAAAATCTTGCCCATGTATTAAACTTCTTCAAGAAAGGCCTTGCCTCCTAACTCTGTACAAAGTAAATAAATAAGTAATTCAAACTCAAGCAAGCTATAGCAGGCATCTCACTCACAATATTTTTATATAATTATTGAAGCTTGAAATTCCTGATACTCTATGAACTGGAGTTACAGGTTGTTGTTTGATGCCCAATAGATGCTTGAGACTGATATCTGACCATCTGCAAGAATAGCAAGTGCTTTAACCCCTGAGCCTTGCATATAGTCCTGAAATCTTCATTGAAGAAAGCTAAAACAAGGAAGGAGAGCCAAAGCAAGGATGATAAAATTTCACTTAGAAGGTAAATAAACTATTTACAGGAGATAATTGGAGTCAGGGAATTTGGTGAGAGAGGGGATAGGGAGGAGAATAAGGAGAGGGATCAGGTGTGGTGAGAAACAGGAGAAAGAACCATAGTGCCAGAAGAGAGAATACAGATCTGTGGCTAGTTAGTCTAAGAGACTTCCCTAAAACCTAGAGTAGGAGAGTCTTCAAGGAGCAAATGAGGGTGAACTTATTTGTTTCACATATTAGTAGGTATGTGGGGCCTGAAGAGACCATCTGCTATAGCCAGGTAGAACCCCTAGTGGAAAGAAAAGGATACCAACCCACTCATAAAACTTTCTAACTCTCCCCTCCCCAAAAGAAATATGGACATTACCTGTTATTGAGACGTGAGTCCTAGCATTCAGGCTCTGTCTTAGGTTGATCGACCACTGAAAGAAACTTTATCAGTCACCAAGCAGAAAGTTGTGCCTGTCTTAGGTTGCCTTCCACAAACACATCTTTTAGCCATTGTTGGCACACAAATAAATAGGTTGCCTCTTTTAGGTTGAGAAAGTTTTTATGATGATCTTACTTGTCATTGACTAGCAACTTCTGCTATGGAAGACATTGTATTTTGAATTTATGTAGCTCTGCTTTGACATCTGAAAAAGCTCTGATGATTCCCCTCAGAAGAACAGATAATAGAAATGTCATAAAAAATATCATAAAGCTAAGTAATGCTATGTCCAAGAAGAGAGATGTAATGAGGTCCATGAATGAAATTTCTTACAGAGGGGTTCTATGCAATACCTGAGCCAACCAGGTAACAAATACTTAGAGAAATACAAAGCCAATTCCACCATCTCAGTTTGGCTTGTAGGAGCATATATAAAAATTTCTACATGTATCCTTGTATCTAATTGCAACAGAAAAAATTGTAGGTGAAAATGGCTACCTACTCTAGGATAATATCACTGACTATTTCAACAAAGTATCTTAGCATTTATGGTGAAATTAAAACTTGCCTAAGACACAAGGCCAATGAATGAAGATAATGTCTAAACTGTTCATATGATACTCGTTTTGTGATAAAAATAATAATAAAAAATTGAAGAATTAAGTGTTAAGATGCCTAGTAATGTTCAGGAATATCAGACATAGCAAGTCTGACAGCTGTACAGTCAATCCAAGAGGAAGGAAAAGAAAGACAGAAGGTGAATAAAACCAATTATCTGATAGGGACTGACCTCATGGAAATCTGCCTGATCAGGACAATAAATGATAGCAGTAAGAGCCCTTCATCCCTATTAAATTGACCTGCAAATACTGCAAAATTTACAATCTTGAAATAAATATTTTTATAGTCAGTCTCATTCTAGTTTCTGCCATGATTTATAAATAAATGAGACAATACAAAACAAACACACAAATAAAAATGTCTTGAGACAACTCTCACCAGAGGCTTTGGAGTTGTTCTTGATTTCTCTTCTTAAACTTGCTTGTGTTTAACCACTTTTCCTTTCTCCACATCTTTACTCCTTATTGTGGTGAATCAACTGTCTCAGGATAACTTGGAATGACACCTCATTTCCTAGGGACGTTAGTACCTAAATCAAGCACATATTGAGTAGAAAGAAGCCCCAAAACAGTCAACAATCTACATAACAATAAATGGTTGTGACAGCATTGATATACTCTTGTTGTTCACAATAGGAAAACCTTAATTGGGATCTGTAAATCTTACATAGAAATATAGGCATACAGTTGACAATGAGCTTCTCCAGGTTTTATAGCCAGGCAGAACCCCAACGGGTTTGTTCTTTCGAACAAAAATTTTTTCTGTCTACAAGAAATGCAAGCACATGGGAATGAGCAGAGATTGAAAGAATGGCTAACTGGCAACCAGCCCAACTTGATTGGGCAAGTACCAATCCCTGACACTATTAATGATACTCTGTTATGCTTTTAGGTGTAAGCAAGTTGTCCTCTGAGAGGCTACACCCAGCAGCTGGTTCAGACAGATACAGACATCCATAGCCAAGCAGTTGATGGAGCTTAGGGACTATTATAGAAGAATAAGAAGGAAGATTGCAGGTCATGAAGAAGATAGGAATGTCACAGAAAGACCAAGAGAGTCAACTAACCTGGATTTTTGGGGCTCTCGGAAACTGAGCCACAAATGAAAGAACCTACACAGGCTGTACCTAGGCCTTACTTTACATATTGAGCATATGTGTGCCTTGGTCTTCATGTGAGTACCAAACAACTGGAACTGGGGCTATCCCAAAAGCAGTTGCCTGCACATGGGATATATTCTTCTAGCTGGGCTTCCTTGTTAGTCCTCCATAGAATAGGAAGTGCCTAGCCTTAGAGAGACTTGAAGTGCCAGGGTATGGAGAGATACCTAGGTGTTCCACCTGCTCAGAGGAGAAGGAAAAGGAGAGTGGGGAAGGATTATGGAAAGGGGTGTCTGGTATCTGTCAGAGAGCAGGATTATAAGGTGAATAAAACATTAAATAAAAGAAAAAATAAATAACATATAAAAGAATAAATAAAAAAATAAAAGAATAACAGTAAAGCACCATTGTGGAGTACAACACCCACATACTCACTGAACATAGAGAAGTTGAACTGGTTGCCTACATGGAGACTTTACCCTACTTTTTAGTTCCTTTGATTCAAGAAGGCATTTTACAAGCTATCAAAAGAGAAGGATTAAAACCTACTCAGGCACATAACTTTTGACCTACAATCTGTCCTGCCTGCAACATTTATTAGGGCAATGGTGTCAAAGAACTTGCAATAGTAGCCAAGCAATGTCTGATTTGACTTAAAGCCAACTCCATAAGAACTACTCATATCTGACACTGCTGTGTAACTAAGGACCAGAGACTAGACAGTCAAGAGTCTTACGGTTAGTGAAAAGAATAAACTTAAGACATCAACCATACATCTTTTGAACCTTATCTTTCTTCTCCCCTAACTTCCCCAATTACTTTAAATCACAAATATATTCCCATTATTTAATTCTTTTGAGTTTCAATATGTAAGTGGGATCGTGGCAAAATTTCATTTCCTACAATTGACTTATTTTCCTTTGTTATTCCCGCATTTCCATGGTGTATCAATTGATAAGAGATTTTTCTTGTTTTCTATGGATAAAAATATGCTGTGTCCTTTTATCCATTTGCCCATTATACAGTAGTAATTCACCATGGTTACTGTGGATACAGTTCAAGACATAAGAGAAAGAGAAGGTGTATGGCACTATGCCTTCTATAGGCAGTTGTCTGGTTTATCACATACCCAGAATGAGGTGTTAAGTAATTATGAACTGAAATCTTGGAAGCTATCACTTAGTTATGTCACATATCTTGCCTTAATAATGTAGAGATTTAGCACACTGTTTATTTTTGCTTTTTTTAAAAATTTTTATTGGACACTTTTATTTACATTTCAAATGTTATTTCCTTTCTTGGTTTCCAGTCCATAAGCCCTCATGCCATCTTCCTTCCCCTTCTTCTATAATGGTGTTCCTCCTCCCCAACAACCCTGCTTCCCACCTCCCCACACTGAGATTTCCCTATGATGGGGGGTCTGTTTTGAAGGCATGTGCCCCAGTTAAGAAATATTAGAATAAGCAGATTAAGTATAACATCCTTGTTCTAAAATGTTTTGATGGAATAAATATAGAAAAATGACGTAACCAATTAGTGAATGCCATAGCTGCACATTCAATACTCTGAAGAATGATCAATTGTAAGTAAACATTCTTCTGGAAATTCATTTTATGATGCATTGATAATGATAGAGTGTTCTTAATAACAATCATGAAAAATTCCTCTGTTGTAATCTGTAATACAAGTTCTTAAGTTTGTATTCAAAATAATTGCTGTTTCAAAATAAAAGCTTGATCTTTTTTAACTTTATTAAGTATTTAGTTTAATAAAATGAAATAGCAAAATGGATTTAAGGCAGGGGATTAATAGAGAATCAGACACCTAAGTCTTAGTAAGATATGTTTTGTGTAAGAAGAGCTGCCAGATCTTTGGTTTTCGATAGCCTCGCTGGACCTAATTCCAACACTATGGCAACTCCCTGTGATGCAGTTAAACTTTTAAATTTAAAAGTGAAATATATTGATTGGTCATGATGTGAACAAATAATTTGCAAATTTAATTTGGCTTGAAGAAGGCTTGATGTGATTGGCAGTAGTAATAGCATTTTCTAAGTGTTATGTGTCAAATCAATTCCAGGATGTTATCTAATACAGCAATGAGGTTTTCAAGAATGTGTTCCAACAATTCTGGGGATAGTAACAATCCCTCATACTATGTGCTCTTATTACATTCTAAAGGTAATAAGAAGTAAATTGTAAAAAGACATCAAATTAGTTTCAGCATAAGATGGCAGGCTAATATGTGAATACCAATTGGTAGAACGGACGATAATATCTATGACATGTATATATTTCTCTCAATCACTTTGTAGAGTGACAAATGAATATCATCATGCCCTGTGCTCAGAGAAGTGTCCAATGCACCTACCAATTATAAGCTCACAGGAAAAAGTTGACAGGAAGTTAGAGATCATTCACTTAGGTAATACATTGCATGTAAGAGGTATGTCACTTGATGGAAACATGACCTTGCAACCCACAGTGTCCTTATTAGCCCCAGGAATTTGATTCTTCTGAAAGACAAATAAACAACTCTTGGTAGAACAAGAGTATAAATTATCAGTCTCCACGGACAGTCCAGTTTGTCTCTCCTCATATATCTTCAGTCCCTGGAAGGCTAATGAGTATACAATTAGAAGATTCAGATGATGTCTGGTTGCAACAATTCCTTACAATATTCTCTGTAATTTGAAAAATCATTACATATTTTCACAGCTGGTTTCAGATTACAAAAGTCACTGATTATAAAATGTCTGCAGAAGCAACATTTTGAAAACTAGCTAACCTTAGACATTTGAATTTTTCTACTCCCTCACTTATAACACATTCTAAGTGTTATTTATACACACATGAAATTTTATCCTTTTTCCTTCTTGACTTTAAGTCAAAATATATCATACTTTCTACAAATACACGTACATACTCTTGTATGCAGATGCTCATGCATGTGATTGTATGTAGGCTAGATAAAATGTGTAGTTCATATGTAGTCATTAATGTTCTTTGTTGAAATAAGATCTCTCAGTACCCTTGGGTGTCTGTCAGTGATCTCTACAATAAGCTTCACTCACCCTCCCTTCACTTGGATTAGTGTCATGGACCACTACATATCACTTGGTTTTGGTGTAGCCTTTGGAGATCAAATTCAGGTGCTTGTGCTTTTGATGCAAGTGCAGTCTGGCTGATATACCATGCCAACTATAAATAACATAAAAATTTTTAAAAATTAAAAAATTTTAATTTTTTCATAAAGTATTTTGATGAGGTACCCTCCCTCATCTTTTCTCAGATCTTCCCATCTCTCTAACCTTACTACTTATCAAAATTCATGTTCATTGTTTCTATACATAATAGAAATAAAATAAAACATGTACATAAACTAAATGGCTGACCTAAAAATGCTAATTTTGTCTTTACTCAAATAGTTTGGATTTTGCTCAAAAAATACTTTACTTTTTCTACTTTTCGATACTTTCAAAATCTTCATAACCACAACTTATAACTTTGTGACAACAAAGAAGCTAAAATAAGCACTTTATATTCCAAAATATTGAATGGTTTAACCTTCATGCAATCCTATAAGGAATGAATAAATATGACATTGACTACATTTTATTTATTTATTTATTTATTTATTTATTTATTTATTTATTGACCCAATTGGTAAGATATAATTGCCCACTTAAACATACAAAGCCCGGTACCATCCATCCCTTAGGAACATTGATAACAACCGGTAAATACATAGAGCAGAATCTTAACATCACCTGCCATGGCTTCTCCCCTTTCCCTCTAGTCTCCTCCTTCCAGCCTCCTCCTCTCTGTCCTAGTCTCCTCCTCTTCCTTCAAACTTCTCTCCCGCCCATCCTTCCTTCTCCTCCAATGACAGGCCTCCTTCTATCCTGTACCTGCCCCTCACCTGTACTTTACAAATTCAATGGGGAGGTGGTCCTGGTGAAGACACCTGAGTTCTGAGTACATGACTAGGCAGCTGTCCTTGGGGCAGTGGAATTAGCATTAAAAAAAAAAAAACAGATAACTTCAGGGCAAACCACAACATTTCTCCTTTTTGTCCAGTTAAAAAGCCTTTTCACTTATATATAAATTGAGTACAATTATTACCATTCTACAATTTATAAAGCATATGATATACTCAATACCCAGTCCATCACTATATCAGTTAGACAGAACATTTAGTTATTCATTCCATCTTGAGAAAGGCTTAAAATCTATATTATTTCTTGGCTAGCTTGTATACTACCTGATAACTATCCAATAAAATATGTATATTCAAGGTTATACAGCCTGATAGTCTATGAGATTATAATCAGTCTTCAACCTCATCAGAAATCTGAGAATGACCAAATATCTATACACAAAGGAAGCCTAACATGATTTCCAGAACTGAGAGGTTGTAGAGACAAATATCCACTAGCACAGTCCCCTGTTAGCAACATGTAAGTTCAAATCTTCAGCCTTCTGGTCCAAAATCAACTGACAGACTCTTGAAATGCAGATTTCGAAGGGCTGAACACCCTGTCTTGGCAGAGTTTATCAGTCAACTATTCTGCATAATTTGTCCTTTTCTGGACAGTGTTAGTCTGCAGATGAAGCAGGCAGTTTTGTCCAGTGGCTGCCTAGCCACAAAGGATTGCCTCACCTGGAGGTAGAGATGTTCACATTCTTCATTAAATCCACCAAAGTGGAACTGTTAGGAGCAGATATGTCTCAACAAAAGATAAATAACTTTAAATCTCAAATTTTGTGGATTTCTGACGTTTTTGAAAACCATCTACCTCTATAAGGCAATCTGTACTGTTGTCTTCATATCTTAATAATATCTTGAATGCACTCTCACAACGTCAGAAATATGTCTGCTATTTGGCCCTTAACTCACATGTGTAATCAACTCAGAAGTTTGTAATGACATCACTAGAAGGACTGGCTCTAAACCTTGTACTTTTAAACTCTTTTAACAAATAAATTCTATACCCAAACAAAGATATGATTTAAGCTTAGTTACCAAATGAGATTATGACTGTACAATTCAATCTAGCTAATTCCTCCATGTTAAATTTCCATTTCTAAATTCCTCATAAAAACAACTTTAGAATAACCACTTTTAGCCCCCCAATGTCCAGGGAATTGGGGTGACGACTCCTCTATAACTTCTTCAAGCTGTACATGGACGTTGAGATATCCTTGAGGGTAGTGGGTAGGAAGAATGAAGCAAATGCTGTAGCCGATGTGTCCTGACTGGACCCAGCTGAAAGTCCTTGAGACCAGGAATGCAAGTAGGCACACTCTGTAAAATACAACTCTCAAGACAAAAGTTTAGAGTCGAGATATCTTTTTGTTTGATTCTCCTGAATAAAATTTTCAGGTGGTCTACCTCTATCAAATCTGATCAGTATGACTCTGTGAGGTTTCCAGAGCCTAATCACACTTTTTAAAAGCACAAAGACAAAATCTTTCTCCCAAAATACTGTGTTCCTTAGTCTGAAACCAGAAAAGTTTGTATCTTGCACTCCCAGAGTAATAATATAACCATAAAACTCAAAGTCACACCCATTATGAAGATTAAACAATTTTTTAAAAAAGAAAACAAGCTAAACAATGAGCCTGATAGGCTTTTGTACTCTATGATATCAGGAAATTAACCCAAAATTCCTGTGGAGCCCACATTAAGCGACTTTAAGCTTCCTGTTTTGGTAAATATCAAAAGTAAAAACAAACCCTCGCTAGCCAGCATCAATGAGCCATATGGCCTTTAGCAGGGTTATTCATAAGACAAACCATATACTTTCTATCAATTCCAATATCAATAAACAACATATCAAACCAGGACTTTAGCCCAAAATATCTCAATCTGTTATGCTCTCTACCCGGAGCCACAGATTTTTATTTAACCTTAATAACTTCTAAAATATATGCCTGCATTCACTCTCCCTGGTGTTACAGACATTTCATCACAACTCTCTACTTGGAGGTAGTGACTAATTTTTCCTTATCTAAGTTCTGAACTGTGGATGAAAATCCCCACCTGATTCACATAATATCTTTACTCTCTTCTTTCTAAAAACAAACTCAATCACTTTTTAATAATACCTATAATTAAGAAGTAGCTTGTCTAACTAGGATTTCAACCCAAAATTCCCTTGGAGCTGTAGAGCCCACGTTAAAAAAGAATATGAGTATCCTGAAAGACTTTCTAAACAGCTTTCTTTAAAAAGCAGCTTTTAATCTCTAACTCTATGATCTGCCATTACTTATCACACAGCAGGGGATTTACACCCTGCCAGCCCAAGTGGCTTCCCCATTTCTTTGTTTGAATTCCAGCACTTAAGATATCACATGACTTATCATGGCTCAGGCCTCCTCTTACTTAGAAAATAAAAACTTTCTCTCAACTCTTAGGATTACGAGTGGATTCTTGCCCAACATTGGTTCGCCATCTGTTGTTGTAAAAGTACATAAATAAAAAGAATAGTTGTCTATTACCCTGCTAGTTCTGCCACCATAGTGTCCCATGATATCTGCTACATATCTTGGCCAAAACACATCCCAGCCGCACACTTTCCTACACTCAAACCCTCACATAAAAGAACACACAACACAATAATCTTTGACCCAATTGGTAAGATATAATTGCCCACTTAAACATACAAAGCCCGGTATCATCCATCCCCTAGGAACATTGATAACAACCTGTAAATACACAATGCACAATCTTAACATCACCTGCCATGGCATCTCCCCTCTCCCACTTGTCTTCTCCTTCCCATCTCCTCTATTTTTTTTTTCTTTTAAGAAAACAATAATCAATCACTTTATGTCCATGGTAGACCTCATTCACATTTTCTTTTTTTAAAATCTTTATTAACTTTATTTCTTTTCTTTTTATTTATCTTTATTAACTTGAGAATTTCTTCTTTACATTTCGATTATTATTCCCCTTCCCAGTTTCGGACCAACATCCCCATAAACCCTCCCCTCCCCTTCTATGTTGGTTTCCCCTCCCCATCCTCCCCCATCACCACCCTCCCCCCAACAATCACTTTCACTGGGGGTTCAGTCTTGGCAGGACCAAGGGCTTCCCCTTCCACTGGTGCTCTTACTAGGCTATTCTTTGCTACCTATGTGGTTGGAACACAGGGTTAGTCCATGTATATTCTTTGAGTAGTGGCTTAGTCCCTGGAAGCTCTGGTTGGTTGGCATTGCTGTTATTATGAGGTCTTGAGCCCCTTCAAGCTCTTCCAGTCCTTTCTCTGATTCCTTTCAACAGGGATCATGATCTCAGTTCCTTGGACTGGTGCTGGCATTCGCCTCTGTATTTGCTGTATTCTGGGTGTGTCTCTCAAGAGAGATCTACGTCTGGTTCCTGTCAGCCTGCACTTCTTTGCTTCATCCATCTTATCTAACTGGGTGGCTGTATATGTATGGGCCACATGTGGGGCAGGCTCTGAATGGGTGTTCCTTCTGCCTCTGTTCTAAACTTTCCCTCCATATTCCCCCCCCTCAAGGGTATTCTTGTTCCCCCTTTTAAAGGAGTGAAACATTCACATTTTGGTAATCCTTCTTGAGTATCATGTGTTCTGTGCATCTTGGGTAATTCAAGCATTTGGGCTAATATCCACTTATCAATGAGTGCATACCATGTGTGTTTTTCTGTGATTGAGTTACCTCACTCAGGATGATATTTTCCAGTTCCATCCATTTGCCTATGAATTTCATAAAGTCATTGTTTTTGATAGCTGAGTAATATTGCATTGTGCATATGTACCACATTTTCTGTATCCATTCTTCTGTTGAAGGATATCGGGGTTCTTTCAGCTTCTGGCTATTATAAATAAGGCTGCTATGAACATAGTGGAGCACGTGTTTTTGTTATATGTTGGGGCATCTGATGGGTATATGCCCAAGAGAGGTATAGCTGGGTCCTCTGCTAGTTCAATGTCCAGTTTTCTGAGGAACCTCCAGACTGATTTCCAGAATGGTTGTACCAGTCTGCAGTCCCACCAGCAATGGGGGAGTGTTCGTCTTTCTCCACATCCTTGCCAGCTTTTGCTGTCACCTGAGTTTGGGATCTTAGCCATTCTCACTGGTGTGAGGTGAAATCTCAGGGTAGTTTTGATTTGCATTTCCCTTATGACTAAAGGTGTTGAACATTTCTTAAGGTGTTTCTTAGCCATTGGGCATTCCTCAGCAGTGAATTCTTTGTTTAGCTCTGAACCCCATTGTTTAATAGGGATATTTGCCTCCCTGCAGTCTACCTTCTCGACTTCTTTGTATATTTTGGATATAAGCCCTTTATCTGTTGTAAGATTGGTAAAGATCTTTTTCGAATATGTTGGTTGTCATTTTCTCCTAACAAAAGTGTCCTTTGCCTAACAGAAGCTTTGCAGTTTTATGAGATGCCATTTGTCGATTCTTGATCTTAGAGCATAAGCAATTGGTGTTTTGTTCAGGAAATTTTCTCCAGTGCACGTGTTCGAGATGCTTGCCGCCTTTTCTTCTATTAGTTTGAGTGTATCTGGTTTGATGTGGAGGTCCTTGATCAACTTGGATTTAGCTTAGTACAGGGTGATTAGCATGGATCGATCTGCATTCTTCTACATGCTGACCTCCAGTTGAACCAGCACCATTTGCTGAAAATGCTATCTTTTTTCCATTGAATGGTTTTGGTTCCTTTGTCAAAAATCAGGTGTCCATAGGTGTGTGGGTTCATTTCTGGGTCTTCAATTCTGTTCCATTGGTCTATCTGTCTGTCTCTGTACCAATACCAAGCAGTCTTTATCACTATTGCTCTGTAATATTGCTTGAGTTCAGGGATAGTGATTCCCCCTGAAGTCCTTTTATTGTTGAGAATAGTTTTAGCTATCCTGGGTTTTTTGTTATTCCAGATGAATTTGCAAATTGTTCTGTCTAATTCTTTGAAGAATTGGATTGGTATTTTGATGGGGATTGCATTGAATCTGTAGATCGCTTTTGGTAAAATGGCCATTTTTACTATATTAATCCTGCCCATCCATGAGCATGGGAGATCTTTCCATCTTCTGAGGTCTTCTTCAATTTCTTTCTTCAGAGTCTTGAAATTCTTATTGTACAGATCTTTTACTTGCTTGGTTAAAGTCACACCGAGGTACTTTATATTGTTTGGGTCTATTATGAAGGGTGTTGTTTCCCTAATTTCTTTCTCGGCTTGTTTCTCTTTTGTGTAGAGGAAGGTTACTGATTTATTTGAGTTAATTTTATACCCAGCCAGTTTGCTGAAGTTGTTTATCAGCTTTAGTAGTTCTCTGGTGGAACTTTTGGGATCACTTAAATATACTATCATATCATCTGCAGAAGTGATATTTTGAATTCTTCTTTACCAATCTGAATCCCCTTGATTTCCTTTGGTGTCTGATTGCTCTAGCTAGAACGTCA
This sequence comes from Rattus rattus, assembly GCF_011064425.1. NCBI lineage: Eukaryota > Metazoa > Chordata > Mammalia > Rodentia > Muridae > Rattus > Rattus rattus. Next base: position 36,051,114 of record NC_046166.1, read on the forward strand.
AGAACAATATTGAATAAGTAGGGAGAGAGTGGGCAGCCTTGTCTAGTCCCTGATTTTAGTGGGATTGCTTCAAGTTTCTCTCCATTTAGTTTAATGTTAGCTACTGGTTTGCTCTATATGGCTTTTACTATGTTTAGGTATGAGCCTTGAATTCCTATTCTTTCCAGGACTTTTATCATGAAGGGGTGTTGAATTTTGTCAAATGCTTTCTCAGCATCTAATGAAATGATCATGTGGTTTTGTTCTTTCAGTTTGTTTATATAATGGATCACGTTGATGGTTTTCCCTATATTAAACCATTCCTGCATGCCTGGGATGAAGCCTACTTGATCATGGTGGATGATTGTTTTGATGTGCTTTTGGATTCGGTTTTCCAGAATTTTATTGAGTATTTTTGCTTTGATATTCATAAGGGAAATTGGTCTGAAGTTCTCTTTCTTTGTTGGGTCTTTGTGTGGTTTCGGTATAAAAGTAATTGTGGCTTTATAGAAGGAATTCGGTAGTCTTCCATCTGTTTCAATTTTGTAGAATAGTTAGGATGGTATTGGTATGATGTCTTCTATGAAGCTCTGATAGAATTCTGCACTAAACCCGTCTGGACCTGGGCTCTTTTTGGTTGGGAGACCTTTAATGACTGCTTCTATATCCTTAGGAGTTAAGGGGTTGTTTAACTGGTTTATCTGTTCCTGATTTAACTTCGGTACCTGGTATCTGTCTAGGAAATTGTCCATTTCCTACAGATTTTCAAGTTTTTTGAATATAGGCTTTTATAGTAAGATCTGATGATTTTTTGAATTTCCTCTGAATCTGTAGTTTTGTTTCCCTTTTCATTTCTGATTTTGTTAATTTGGAAACACTCTCTGTCCTCTCGTTAGTCTAGCTAAGGGTTTATCTATCTTGTTAATTTTCTCAAAGAACCAACTTTTGGTTTTGTTGATTTTTATTATGATCCTTTTTGTTTCTACTTGGCTGATTTCAGCTCTGAGTTTGATTATTTCCTGTCTTCTACTCCTCCTGGGTGTATTTGCTTCTTTTATTCTGGGGCTTTTTGGTGTGCTTTCAAGCTGTTGACATATGCTGTCTCCTGTTTCTTTCTGCAGGTACTCAGA